>NC_047105.1:76846514-77041514 GCF_902500255.1 Thalassophryne amazonica | reverse complement strand
CCATATGGATTTGAATCACGTGTGATTGCACCAGCCAAGCTTGAACCTTCGTGCGCATGCGTGAGTTTTTTCACGCCTGTCGGTTGCATCATTCGCCTGTGAGCAGGCTTTGTGTGAGCACTGGTCCACCCCTCTCGTCAGATTTTTATTGCAAATAAATTTCTGAATGATTTGGAGCTTTGCTGCATCAATTTTTTCCAGAAACTGTGAGAGACCGCCAGGTGGTAACCATTCAGAAAATTCAAATAGCTTTGAGGGACCATTTTATGGGGATTACACAGATTAAGGAGTGCTCCAGCCAGTTTAAAGACTGCCCACAGCTGCTGAGAGCGCCGATCGACAGGCTGAAACAACCAGATCATTTCCAACGTGAAGGCTTTGTTGATCCGGGACGTCGTCTGACTTCCACAAAAAAGGCATAAGGCGTGGACATCAGTACTTTTTCGGCACATTCCACTGTTACAGGAGTTTTTTTCATGGAAAAAAGAAGCGGAGGGATGCGCCACCGTGCCGCTTATGGCGCGGGACAAAACCACCTCCGTGTTTGTCTCACAGGACGGCTTTGAGATGGATTTCAGATGGCTGTTGGTGGCTTTTTAGTCGTGTGACTATCCGAGAAATTGTGCATGAGCTGGACATGCCCCAACATGTCCTGTGAGGCTTCATCACGGCGTTGCTTTGCGTCATGCGGCTCCACCACGACACGCGGAATTCCTCCGCTCCTCTTTCCATGACAAAAACTCCTGTAACAGTGAAATGTGCCGTTCATTTCCACACTGGACGCTGTGTTGATCCGGGATGTCGTCTGACTTCCACAGGAATTGTGGAAGACATGGACATCTGCACTTTTTCGGCACATTGAGACAGACGTGTGGAGGAATTCCGTGCGTCGCGGTGGAGCCGCATGGCGCAAAGCAACGCTGTGATGAAGCCTCACAGGACATGTTGGGGCATGTCCAGCTCATGCAAAATTTCTCGGATAGTCACACAACTGAAAAGCCACCGACAGCCGTCTGAAAGCCGTCCTGTGAGACCAACACGGAGGTGCTTTTGTCCCGTGCCATGAGCGGCACGGTGGCGCATCCCTCCGCTTCTCTTTCCATGAAAAAAACTCCTGTAACAGTGGAATGTGCCGAAAAAGTCTTGATGTCCATGTCTTCTGCCATTTTTGTGGAAGTCAGACGACGTCCCGGATCACCAAAGCCTTCACGTTGGAAATGATCTGGTTGTTTCAGTGGGGTTTCAGCCTGTCGATCGGTGCTCGGAGTGCGCTGCGCTCTCAGCAGCTGTGGGCACTCTTTAAACCAGCTGGAGCACTCCTTAATCTGTGTAATCCCCATAAAATCGTCCCTGAAAGCCATCTGAATTTTCCGAATGGTGTCCACCTGGAGGTCTCTTGCAGTTTCTGGAAAAATTTGATGCAGCAAAGCTCCAAATCGTTCAGACATTTATTCGCAATAAAAATCCGATGAGAGGGGTGGACCACTGCTCACAGGCGAATGACGCAACCGACAGGCGTGAAAAAACTCACACATGCGCACGAAGGTTCAAGCTTGGCTGATGTAATCACACGTGATTCAAATCCATATGGTTTTTGCAACAAATAAAATGGTCGAATACTTTTCTAACAGACTTCGTATATATATTAGTTCACTTTTATTGCACCTTTTACTTTTGTGTTTATGATTTCGTGCTTTTGCTATTGTTGTTGTTATTGTTTTTGTCAGCGCAGGTACAAAGACACTTTTCACTGCATTTTACATATTGTATATTTGCATGTGACAAATAAAGATCTTGACATCTTGACAGCTTCTGGGGGAGCTCCACCCCACAGACCTCTCTAATTACAGCCCTCTTAACCCCCTGCCATTTTAAGCATTTTTTTTTTTAATATAGATGTAAATTAATATTCAAAGTTTTCAGCTAGTAACAGTAGGGCTGTACAATATGGCCTAATTATCATATCTCAATATTGTCATATCAGTATGATATACGATATGACTATGATTTCACACAAAGTGCAGCAACAGTGACAATTAAACATTCTTAACCTAAACAGTAATAATACCCAAACCAGTCTCACACTCATCATAAGGTTAGGATACAGTGCCCTCCAAAAGTATTGGAACACGTGGTATTTTGCACATTTTAATTTGTTTATGCCATTTCAAATACAAGAAATACAAGAAATACAGCAAATATAAAGAATAAAATTTCTGAAATTATCTTCCTCAAACTCAAACTGAAAGCAAATCTCTAAAATTTGAAAATACCTGTAAACAATAATCAGTTTCATTGCCAGTTTTCTTCAGACATGTCAGGGATGGAAACATGAACATTTCCAAATCACTGAATATGTCTTGGACTTTATTTACATCAATTATAAAAAAAAATACAAAAGTTACTTTCACCAAAACATCAAATCTAGGCTTGCATCTCAGCTGCAGATACAAATTGTACCTGAACGTTCAGGTCTTCTTTTTAAGAAAATCCTCCTCTACACCACTTCATCAGGAATTGTATTTTATATTTTTAAATTCATTTATATCAAGTTGTAGACATTTGCTTACAGGTTGAATTTAAGTAAGATTACTTTAGATTTATTTATTTATTTATTTATTTGTATTTGAAATGGCGTAAACAAATAAAAATGTGTGAAATGTCAAGTGTTCCAATACTTTTGAGTACAGTTGAGAAACACTCCGTGGCATGTGTATGCTTAAGTGAAATGCATCATCCTGGTGTTTAAAAATCACTGGAGAGACACGCGTATATAAGACAACCTGAATTAAAGGAGAAATGCTGCTTTTAACAACCTGGACCTCATTTCTGGTATAAAATACGGTCGTTTACTCACCAATATAACTTTGGTGTTATTAGTCCACGGTTCAAATGACATTTTCAGTTCAAATCTGAGGCAAACATTTTTCTTCTTTTAGTAAAGTGGGTTAAAGCTTTCTGTGGTACATAGCACCAACTACTGGACAGGAGAAACCTAGCAGTTAATGTGACTCACTGATTTCAAAATGCAGCTCTTTTCAACCAGACGTGTGGTGTCATGACGTCAATTATCTGTGTCCAATTTAATTTCAGGGGAGTCCAGGCCAACCCTGGCCTCTGCTCTAGCTCCACCCATGCCAGGAAGTGTTCAACATTTGACATTTCCTGTTTTACTGTGGACTCAAAATTTGGCACTTCCTGTTTCAGTGTGAACTTGCCACTGAGTTCCCGCGAGATTCCATGAGAACTCGTCTGTCAGTCCAGGAAGTGTGTGACATTTGACATTTCCTGTTTCATTGTGAACTCAAAATTTGGCTGTGTTGCGCTTCGCTCGTATTTTTTGGGTTATTTGTTGGTGTGTTGTTACAAGCCAGTCCTAGGCCTACTTGTGTATATTCTTTGCACCATGCACATTTACTTCAATAATGCATTATTATTGTTAAAACTGTGCCAGAAAATTGCATTATTATATTGGTGCACAATAAATTGTGGCTACGCTATGGCTTTTCGTTATGGCTTGATAGATCTTGACACAGTGTCAACTTTAAAAGTAGATCTTGGTTCAAAAAAGGGTGGGCACCCCTGCTTCAGGCCATTTTGAGGGTGTATCTATTGCAATGAGATGAACAGCTGCTTTGTATTTTGTTCTGACAAAGACATAAATTAAAGTATCACTGCATAGATTTGGACTTGACAGCCTCCGCAGACTGAATCCTCCATGCATACGTAATATTTTGCCAATAGTTTTTACCAGTACATTTTGTATTTGTTGCCATTTGTCAGCCAGCCAGCCAGCCAGCCAACCAGTCAGTCAGTCCATTAAATAGTCAGTAGGGCATGTGAGAAGGATATGGGTTTAGAGTAAAATTAGATCAAGATGAAAGCCTTGGATCAAGGAAGAGCTGATTATGTTTGGTGCAGATCTGGATCAACTGGGAGATCTTGGCCTTGATATTTAATCCTGATTCCTTCTTTCCTGATATTGCCTTTGATTCTGCAGTCCCTGTTAGTAAATGATATAATAATTGATCAACATATTGATTTATTCTGCCTTACAGGAACCTGGTTACAGCAGGATGAACATGTTAGTTTAAATGAGTCAACACCCCCGAGTCACACTAACTGTCAAAATGCTCGAAGCACGGGTCGAGGAGGAGGAGTAGCAGCAATCTTCCACTCCAGCTTATTAATTAATCAAAGACCCAGACAGAGCTTTAATTCATTTGAAAGCTTGACTCTTAGTCTTGTCTATCCAAATTGGAAGTCTCAAAAACCAGTTTTATTTGTTATTATCTATCGTCCACCTGGTCGTTACTGTGAGTTTCTTTGTGATTTTTGAGACCTTTTGTCTGACTTAGTGCTTAGCTCAGATAAGATAATTATAGTGGGTGATTTTAACATCCACATAGATGCTGAGAATGACAGCCTCAACACTGCATTTAATCTATTATTAGACTCAGTTGGCTTCGCTCAAAATGTAAATGAGCCCACCCACCACCTTAGCCACATTTTAGATCTTGTTCTGACATATGGCATAGAAATTGAAGACTTAACCGTATTCCCTGAAAACCCCTTTTTGTCTGATCATTTCTTAATAACATTTACATTTACTTTAATGGACTACCCAGCAGTGGGGAATACGTTTCGTTACAGTAGAAGACCTTCTGAAAGCACTGTAACTAGGTTTAAGGATATGATTCCTTCTTTATGTTCTTCAATGCCATATACCAACACAGTGCAGAGTAGCTACCTAAACTCTGTGAGTGAGATAGATTATCTCGTCAATAGCTTTACATCCTCATTGAGCACAACTTTGGATGCTGTAGCTCCTCTGAAAAAGAGAGCCTTGACTCCGTGGTATAACCCACAAACTCACAGCTTAAAGCAGATAACCCGTAAGCTGGAGAGGAAATGGCATCTCACTAATTTAGAAGATCTTCATTTAGCCTGGAAAAAGAGTCTGTTGCGCTATAAAAAAGCCCTCCGTAAAGCTAGGACATCTTACTATTCATCACTAATTGAAGAAAATAAGAACAACCCCAGGTTTCTTTTCAGCGCTGTAGCCAGGCTGACAAAGAGTCAGAGCGCTATTGAGCTGAGTATTCCTTTAACTTTAACTAGTAATGACTTCATGGCTTTCTTTGCAAATAAAATTTTAACTATTAGAGAAAAAAATTATTCATAACCATCCCAAAGACATATATTTATGTTAGACTGCTTTCAGTAATGCTGGTATTTGGTTAGACTCTTTCTCTCCGATTGTTCTGTCTGAGTTACTTTCATTAGTCACTTCCTCCAAACCATCAACATGTCTATTAGACCCCATTCCTACCAGGCTGCTCAAGGAAGCCCTACCATTAATTAATGTTTCGATCTTAAATATGATCAATTTATCTTTATTAGTTGGCTATGTACCACAGGCTTTTAAGGTGGCAGTAATTAAACCATTACTTAAAAAGCCATCACTTGACCCAGCTATCTTAGCTAATTATAGGCCAATCTCCAAACTTCCTTTTCTCTCAAAAATTCTTGAAAGGGTAGTTGTAAAACAGCTAACTGATCATCTGCAGAGGAATGGTCTATTTGAAGAGTTTCAGTCAGGTTTCAGAATTCATCATAGTACAGAAACAGCATTAGTGAAGGTTACAAATGATCTTCTTATGGCCTCAGACAGTGGACTCATCTCTGTGCTCATCCTGTTAGACCTCAGTGCTGCTTTTGATACTGTTGACCATAACATTTTATTACAGAGATTAGAGCATAGGTATAGCAGGTACTGCGCTGCAGTGGTTTGAATCTTATTTATCGAATAGATTACAATTTGTTCATGTAAATGGTGAGTCTTCTTCACGGACTAAGGTTCATTATGGAGTTCCACAAGGTTCTGTGCTAGGACCGATTTTATTCACTTTATACATGCTTCCCTTAGGCAGTATTATTAGAAAGCATTGCTTAAATTTTCATTGTTACGCAGATGATACCCAGCTTTATCTATCCATGAAGCCAGAGGACACACACCAATTAGTTAAACTGCAGGAATGTCTTTCAGACATAAAGACATGGATGACCTCTAATTTCCTGCTTTTAAATTCAGATAAAACTGAAGTTATTGTACTTGGCCCCACAAATCTTAGAAACATGGTGTCTGACCACATCCTTACTCTGGATGGCATTACCCTGACCTCCAGTAATACTGTGAGAAATCTTGGAGTCATTTTTGATCAGGATATGTCCTTCAATGTGCATATTAAGCAAATATGTAGGACTGCTTTTTTGCATTTGCGCAATATCTCTAAAATTAGAAAGGTCTTGTCTCAGAGTGATGCTGAAAAGCTAATTCATGCATTTATGTCTTCTAGGCTGGACTATTGTAATTCATTATTATCAGGTTGTCCTAAACGTTCCCTGAAAAGCCTTCAGTTAATTCAAAATGCTGCAGCTAGAGTACTGACGGGGACTAGAAGGAGAGAGCATATCTCACCCATATTGGCCTCTCTTCATTGGCTTCCTGTTAATTCTAGAATAGAATTTAAAATTCTTCTTCTTACTTATAAGGTTTTGAATAATCAGGTCCCATCTTATCTTAGGGACCTCATAGTACCATATCACCCCAATAGAACGCTTCGCTCTCAGACTGCAGGCTTACTTGTAGTTCCTAGGGTTTGTAAGAGTAGAATGGGAGGCAGAGCCTTCAGCTTTCAGGCTCCTCTCCTGTGGAACCAGCTCCCAATTCGGATTAGGGAGACAGACACCCTCTCTACTTTTAAGATTAAGCTTAAAACTTTCCTTTTTGAAAAAGCTTATAGTTAGGGCTGGATCAGGTGACCCTGAACCATCCCTTAGTTATGCTGCTATAGACTTAGACTGCTGGGGGGTTTCCCATGATGCACCCAGTGTTTCTTTTTATTCACCTCTTTTTGCTCTGTATGCACCACTCTGCTTTTAATCATTGGTGATTGATCTCTGCTCTCTTCCACAGCATGTCTTTTTCCTGATTCTCTCCCCTCAGCCCCAACCAGTCCCAGCAGAAGACTGCCCCTCCCTAAGCCTGGTTCTGCTGGAGGTTTCTTCCTGTTAAAAGGGACTTTTCCTTCCCACTGTTGCCAAGTGCTTGCTCATAGGGGGTCGTTTTGACCGTTGGGGTTTTTCTGTAATTATTGTATGGCTTTTGCCTTACAATATAACGTTTTAAGAAAATTGGCCAGATTTCTAGAAATGAGAGCTGCTCCATCCAAAGTGGGATGGATGCCGTCTCTCCTAACAAGACCAGGTTTTCCCCAGAAGCTTTGCCAATTATCTATGAAGCCCACCTCATTTTTTGGACACCACTCAGACAGCCAGCAATTCAAGGAGAACATGCGGCTAAACATGTCACTCATGGTCTGATTGGGGAAGGGCCCAGAGAAAACTACAGAGTCCGACATTGTTTTTGCAAAGTTACACACCGATTTAATGTTAATTTTAGTGACCTCCGATTGGCGTAACCGGGTGTCATTACTGCCGACGTGAATTACAATCTTACCAAATTTACGCTTAGCCTTAGCCAGCAGTTTCAAATTTCCTTCAATGTCGCCTGCTCTGGCCCCCGGAAGACAATTGACTATGGTTGCTGGTGTCGCTAACTTCACATTTCGCAAAACAGAGTCGCCAATAACCAGAGTTTTATCCTCGGCGGGTGTGTCGTCGAGTGGGGAAAAACGGTTAGAGATGTGAACGGGTTGGCGGTGTACACAGGGCTTCTGTTTAGGGCTACGCTTTCTCCTCACAGTCACCCAGTCAGCCTGCTTTCCCGGCTGCTCGGGATCTGCCAGGGGGTAACTAACGGCGGCTAAGCTACCTTGGTCCGCACCGACTACAGGGGCCTGGCTAGCTGTAGAATTTTCCACGGTGCGGAGCCGAGTCTCCAATTCGCCCAGCCTGGCCTCCAAAGCTACGAATAAGCTACACTTATTACAAGTACCGTTACTGCTAAAGGAGGCCGAGGAATAACTAAACATTTCACACCCAGAGCAGAAAAGTGCGGGAGAGACAGGAGAAGCCGCCATGCTAAATCGGCTAAGAGTTAGTAGCTACGCTAAGCTAGCGGATTCCTAAAAACATGCAAAGTGAATAATGTGTAAATAATTTAGAGGTGATTCAGCAGGAGTGCTTTAGTTAAGGCACGTAAAGATTACACTGGGAAACAAATCGTAATCTAGATAACTAGATCAATCTAACTGCGCAGATTAAACAGCTAACAGATACAGAAAAACACCGCTGTGCTCCGGAACAGGAAGTGATACAATGAGAGCCAACCACCAGTAGAGGCAAGCCCTACCATCTTACCATCCACTTATGAACTTAATCCTGCAGGGATTTAAACAGTGATATGGGGCATAAAATTATCGCAGGGATGGCATGAGCAACGATGTGTGCCAAGCTGTTTATCACTCGACCATATCTGATTACAGCGGTCTCTACGGGCTCAACAATAGCCAGCTATAAATACACTCAGACAGGGTTTTCCGCACTCAACAACACACCCACACAGTCAGATATACCGCCGGCGTGCACATGAGTGTGTTTGTCACAGGATGAACATGGGATACTCTGCAAGCTGACAAGCACAGGGCCCCTCACGTACAGAAGATGAGATGAATGATCAGAACACGTCTTTGTGTGAGAAGCAGAAGAAACACAGCAGCCCTCGCACGGCAATAAACAGCTTCAATGCACAGCTTCATAAAGTTATTTACAGTGCAATCCATCAATAAAGGACAGATGCAGCAACTTCACAAACATGACTATTAGCTTTCCCCACTGGAACAATCAGCTGCTCTCTCTCCTCTGTCAGCTCATTTGTAAAACGCTGCCCCAAATCTGTTTGTGTATTATTATAAAGTAAATGTGTGAGACATTGCACAACACTACATGCGCTGTGACTGGCTGATTTCCGGTCTGATATTAATACAATAACATGCTTTTGGAGGGCGGTATGCATTTTCAGAGGCCCGACGTCCATGCCCATTCGCCCAAAATGACAGATATTTGCCCGAGTTAGACGAGGGCGAATATCTACACGACAAATGCATGTTATTTTTATTATTATTACTTTACTGAGATACACAACACGTAACGTGTACATAAAAAGTTGGCTCACTTTAACTTTTGTCATGTCGGCTGGCGCGCGCGCTGCTCTCCGAATTCAGCAGTGCGTCCTCATCAAGCTGGCTGCTTTGGCTGCTGTTCATTGTCGTACTATCCATGAGAAAATCATCCGGAATATCCATATTGGGATCAACACACACACACTTCTCGCCTTTTTTAGGTTTTTCTCTGCAGACAGTTCTTGGGCTGCGCACTATGACGTCATTTATTTACATACAGCGGGCAGGTATAGCCAGGTAGCGTCGACGTAGATCTACAATACCGGCCTAGCAACGCCTCGGTAAAGTGATAATAATATACAAATATTTCATGAGGTGAAAGATGGAAAACCATTCAATGACGCGAAGCCGAGTTGGATGGAATATTCCATCTTTCACCGAATTAAATATTTGTTCCATTGAAAGAATGTAAAAATTCATTATTGTTTTATATATAACGACTAAAATAGATCCTTGTCATTTGATATAATATTAATTTACAAACAACAGAAAAGGGACTTACATTTTGGTGCATCACTGGTGTTTGACATCAACAGTCCACAGTCAACTTGGAAAAACAGATAGTTCAAGAATAATGTAGTCTGTGATACTTCCCAAAAAAAAAAAAAAAAAAGACTTTGTGTACTTCCTCAGTCCAGTGAAAAATTGTGCAGGAAATTTGTCCAGGTTTTCATCCTAACAGCTCTTCATGCCTCCAGACAGCTTATGGCGTAGTGGATTTGTTTTGTTTTGTGTGTGTGTGTGCGCGTGTGTGTTAGAAGAGTTAGCACCGTCAGTTAGCTCATTCAAATCATCATCTGTCAGCAAAACAAACTCCACCATGTTTAGCTAAATGCCGCCCCCACTAGTGTGTGCATTTGCTGGGTTCACAGCATTTTACAAAACGTATGGAACCAAATTTGCACTGTAAATGGAACCATATTTGCACACTAAATGCAGCACAACACAAATGGGATGAATAATCGATATCACGTGACATACAAAGCACCAATCAAATGACCACTCAGCTGTTATATAATTTCCCATACCGGTTACCATAACAACTGGTCCGGAGTCTTGTATCACATTTGTTTCAAACCAGAAAGCTAAAAACATACACTCAACAAAAATATAAACGCAACACTTTTGGTTTTGCTCCCATTTTGTATGAGATGAACTCAAAGATCTAAAACTTTTTCCACATACACAATATCACCATTTCCCTCAAATATTGTTCACAAACCAGTCTAAATCTGTGATAGTGAGCACTTCTCCTTTGCTGAGATAATCCATCCCACCTCACAGGTGTGCCATATCAAGATGCTGATTAGACACCATGATTAGTGCACAGGTGTGCCTTAGACTGCCCACAATAAAAAGTCACTCTGAAAGGTGCAGTTTTATCACACAGTACAATGCCACAGATGTCGCAAGATTTGAGGGAGCGTGCAATTGGCATGCTGACAGCAGGAATGTCAACCAGAGCTGTTGCTCGTGTATTGAATGTTCATTTCTCTACCATAAGCCGTCTCCAAAGGCGTTTCAGAGAATTTGGCAGTACATCCAACCAGCCTCACAACCGCAGACCACGTGTAACCACACCAGCCCAGGACCTCCACATCCAGCATGTTCGCCTCCAAGATCGTCTGAGACCAGCCACTCGGACAGCCGCTGAAACAATCGGTTTGCATAACCAAAGAATTTCTGCACAAACTGTCAGAAACCGTCTCAGGGAAGCTCATCTGCATGCTCGTCGTCCTCATCGGGGTCTCGACCTGACTCCAGTTCGTCATCGTAACCGACTTGAGTGGGCAAATGCTCACATTCGCTGGCGTTTGGCACGTTGGAGAGGTGTTCTCTTTACAGATGAATCCCGGTTCACACTGTCCAGGGCAGATGGCAGACAGCGTGTGTGGCGTCGTGTGGGTGAGCGGTTTCTGATGTCAATGTTGTGGATCGAGTGGCCCATGGTGGCGGTGGGGTTATGGTATGGGCAGGCGTCTGTTATGGACGAAGAACACAGGTGCATTTTACTGATGGCATTCTGAATGCACAGAGATACCATGACGAGATCCTGAGGCCCATTGTTGTGCCATACATCCAAGATCACCACCTCATGCTGCAGCAGGATAATGCACGGCCCCATGTTGCAAGGATCTGTACACAATTCTTGGAAGCTGAAAATGTCCCAGTTCTTGCATGGCCGGCATACTCACCGGACATGTCACCCATTGAGCATGTTTGGGATGCTCTGGACCGGAATATACGACAGTGTGTACCTGTTCCTGCCAATATCTAGCAACTTCGCACAGCCATTGAAGAGGAGTGGACCAACATTCCACAGGCCACAATTGACAACCTGATCAACTCTATGCGAAGGAGATGTGTTGCACTGCATGAGGCAAATGGTGGTCACACAGATACTGACTGGTATCCCCCCCCAATAAAACAAAACTGCACCTTTCAGAGTGGCCTTTTATTGTGGGCAGTCTAAGGCACACCTGTGCACTAATCATGGTGTCTAATCAGCATCTTGGTATGGCACACCTGTGAGGTGGGATGGATTATCTCAGCAAAGGAGAAGTGCTCACTATCACAGATTTAGACTGGTTTGTGAACAATATTTGAGGGAAATGGTGATACTGTGTATGTGGAAAAAGTTTTAGATCTTTGAGTTCATCTCATACAAAATGGGAGCAAAACCAAAAGTGTTGCATTTATATTTTTGTTGAGTGTAATTACAAAAACCAAGTTGGACATGCACATACTCCATAAATATCTAAACAGCATCGGAAAAAAAACACAGATTGAAAGCTTACCAGCTAACGACCGGACCATCTGTTAGCAAGTTCTTTACGAACGTGAAGCAAACAGGTCTGAGTAGCCCTCAGCAGCTTTCATATTCGGGCGTTACCATAAGGTTGCATGTTTATATATATATATATATACACACACATATACATACATATATATAATAGCCTTATAATAAACAAATTATTAATCTTGCGCTCAGTTAATAATCCTTTAATATTACATGCTAACAGTGACATGTAATGGAAAACACAAACACAAAGAGGAAGCAAAAACAGACACAAAACACGTCTCGCACTCTGAATGTCTCTTTACTTAAGTATTCATAATATTATTTGTAACTTGGCAGTCATTGTCATTTTTGTATGAGACCAATGCCCCACATCTCCGCCATGCTTTTTTCCTTTTCTTTTTTCTTTTTTTTTTTTTTGGACATAAAATTTAGCTGAACAATTTGATCCTCACCTGACAGGATGCATTCAGGGCTGTTTAGGAATAAACTCTCTGCTCATGCAGAGCATGTGGCTCTGTTGAACTATAGACTGGAGGTACAATTCCATGTCCATTCTTCATGCTACCTGTCTGTGTATTTGAACAAAGCACTGCATCATCCCGGACCGCTCAGCTGTAAATGCTTACAGGTCTTAGCTAGAGCATAACCTGAGATAGACTAGTGTCCCATCCATGGGGGCTCATAGACTTTCATCTGCATCACATTACCATATCTTGGAAGAAGCACTGACACCAATAACCTATGTCCTCTTATTTTCTGCTCATAATCACCCAAATGTTTCAAACCTGACCCTAACGAAAACCCACCCTTGAACCCTCACAGATTTACATGACATCACCTTGAAAGTGATTGAGTGCAGGAGGCTGCAAGGGTTCAAAATAGTAAAAATAGGAATGAGTCAGGACGTTATGACATATCACATTACCTTGATGAACTCATGTTGTTTACTACTGTGCACTCAAAAAATATTTAAGGATACTTGAAAGGTTTATGTTTTATTTGCAAATAAGATTTCCATCCATTTCATTTGGATTGTATAGTTTGTGCAAAGTTTTCTTTGTTTGCATTCTATCTGTTCTTTACCTTTTATGCATCTGGCCTACCCAAGGTAACCCCATGTTAAACATCACAACACTATGAATAGTGAAATCCCTTTAGGCAAAGTTTGCAGAAATGTCAACTTCTGCAAACCCTCAAAAAGGGTGCTAAAATTGATTTGACAGAGGGACAGTCCTAAGCCCCCCAAGACTTAGCAGGAATGCCCCTGAAAGTCTGTGAGTCCTTGAGTTGGGACACTGGGACTGAGCCCAACACTTTCTGAAAGCAAAGAAGTGGAATGTCCTACTATGGCCAAGACCAGAATCCATCTGATCAAGCATTTGCCTTGTTGAAGGCAAAACTGCAAAATACCCCAAAATTTAAAAATATGAGGAAGCTTTTGTGGGATTTGATTCTCATGGTATTTCACCATCAGTATAGGGCAAAATGATTGGGTGTTAAGGTTAGGGTAGAAAAATACTTGGACAGTCTCCCAGCTGAAGACAGCTGCAATGGAAACCTGGCACAGCATCACTCGGGAAGAAACCCTGAATCTGGTGGTGACTGTGACTTTGAGACTTCGGGCACTGAGACACAGATCTTGGACAAGATTAAAGATGGCTAACCTTGACATATATTAAGAGGTCAAAAAGTCTCTGTTTCCTATTTTTATGCTCATATGGCTGAGGGCATTTTAGCATTGCGTTATATTTTTCACCTTACTATATATCTGCCCACCTCTTTTTAACCACATTCCAAGGTCACAGGCACCTGTAAGCATGAAGAATCTTCACCTGTAACTGGGACTACATGGTTAACTGCTACGTCCTGCCAGCAACGTCAATTATAGCAGAGTGTTGCATATTTTTGTGGCTTCCTTTGGGGGTTTTAACTTCTCACTCATGAGACCAGTGCTCCACTAGGTCAGCCAAAGGGGAATCCTCTCTATCCAAGCTTTCTTTTCAGTCTGGATTTCTGCATTTGCTTTTGTAGCCGGCTAATTTATTCCTTATTGGCTACCCCCAGTTGCTTTTCGTCACCACAGCGGATCCGGTACAGAGTCACATTGGGATTTAGCACAAATTTGACCGCAGATGTCTAGCTTGATAACACTCCAGTTCTGCATGGAGAAATATGTGTACATCTCCTGATCTCCCAGCCAAGTATTAATCAGAATCTACTCTGCTTCACTGCTGAGATGTGACAAGATCAGATGTGCTCAAAGCTTCATGGCAGGATCAACCCAGTCTCACAAGTTTTTTCATGCTCCCACCACGAAATGATTAAAAATTTTTGTTGCAGGGTTTATTTTTAACTTATTATTAACCCTCCCCATAACTCTAACCTTAACCATAACCTAACCCTACTCCTTCCCCTAACCTTAACCATAACCCCCCCCCAACCGCCCCCACATCACTTAATTTTGTGCAGCCGTCACGGAATGTATTAGAACAAATTTGTGCTCCCATTAGGAAAATTTTGCACTTTTTGTGACAATATCATGAACTAATAGTTTAATGTATATTTTGTGATGCTGCAGAACATGCTGTGAGATATGGTAGGGCAGAATACAACTAAAATTAGATGCAAATATTTATGGACTTGACTGTATGGTAGGAGAAGGTGCAAAATGTAAAATATGGAGCTCAGTGTGGTGAAACAAATCACTTTGACAAGTCATGCTGGTCAGAATGTATTCATCTTTGGTGTGTGAGTTGTAAGACTACCGTCTACACGTCAGGTCAGAGGTTAAGAAGGAAATAGCAGCTATGGGTCATACTTTTTCCACATTTGGAAAGGTCTAAGTGTAAGGAACGCTTAGAGTTCAAACTTGGGACATGCTGACAAGCAGTATATTTTGAGTTGGGCCTGGGCAACATGGATAAAACATCTTGAGTGTCAGGAAGAATGAAAGGTCAGCTAAAAGTAAAAAGAAAAAAACCAGGAGATAGTTCCAGCTCTGATTGATAGTCAAGCATTTATGGTTGTCTGCATTTAGTCAAAATGCTTCTTATGAAATTGCACTTATCCCCTGTTCCCATTAGCATCCAAGTCAGGCAGAAGGCTTGCCATTTTGTAACGTAATGAACGTCTTAGTGGTAGCTAGCATCCATTTCCCTTTTCTCTCCCGGTCCATTTTTTTTTTCCACTCAGGCTGCCAACACCAAAACCCAGATGACATGAACGTGGTCTACAGTAGGATCAGGTGTCAGGCGACTGAATGCAGTTGCCGTTGCAGGCTGCTGTGACTGTGAGTGGCATGGTATCGTCTTCTTCTGATCAGAGCTGTTGCCAACATTAACACCATGTGTGACAAAACAACTCTGGCTCATTAAAAAGGAAATGGACTGTTTTTGTCTCTATACATTACAACATTACACAGTGAAGTCCATAAGTGACAATGACAAGATTTGTGTCTTTCCACCACCACAATTCGCCCTATTGAGGTTTCAATTCCTGCAAAATCTCACAAAACTTTGAAGAGTTCACCGATCTGTGACATGTCAACAACATTGACAAATGCATTGAGATCTTCAGATAAAGTTGTAATTTAACCGTTGCAGGCGGACAACAGCATTAACCGCCGCATAAAACTCTTTGTATAATGTGCCTAAAACTCTCATGAATATATTATCTAGGTTTTTAGACATTGCTATTGTGTTTGTTTTATGTAAGCGAGAATCTCAAGTTGTTTCTCCATTATTTGCAATGGGAGCAGCGATCGCTTCCTGTTCATGTCATTCTGGAGGAAAGTGAAGTTTGCTCTTTAACACCCTATTGTCCCATGCCTATTGTCCTTTAGAGCACTGTGTGTGCTGTTTGTTCCAGAGTAATATATATATTTCTATAAGATGTCTGAAATTCAGCTTGCATTTATGAAGTTCCACACAGGTTAAAAGTAGCAGACACAGAATATTTGGAATATTTGTTTTAACAAGCTTTCAGGGGTCTCATGCATGCAGTCTCTTAAAAATGTGATGAAAGGAATAAAAAAAAAAAAAATTACATTTTGGTTATAGAATGTTCATCTGCAATTGTTGTCATGTGGATTCTCCATGTTGTTTTGATTGCTGCGCCTCTCTGGTGCGCAAGGGATTATGGGATATCTCAATAGGGCAAATGGAGCTGAAACAAAAAAAAAAAAATTCACCATTGATTCAAGGGGTTCATCAAAAAATATTACATTAACATTTAACAATTACATTTATAAACATAGTCCCTCCATTTTCAGATCCCATAAGTACTTGTTCAGACTAAATATTAGGTTTATTTTCAGTACAAATGATCACTTTTACATTCATTTTTCTTGAGACAAGTCAAGGGATATATATATACACTAAAATGTTTCTAATCCACTGACTATGTCTTGGACTTTATTTACATCATCATTAAGAAATACAAACTATGTTTATCAGGTCTTGTTGACAGGTTTGGCAGGATGCAAATGCAGGACTCAGACACAAGGCTCTGTAGATAAAAACGGTTTACTGTAGAAGCAAACGGGGTCCGGTACACAGGTAGGCAGTCCAAAATGAGGAACAGTGCAAAGAGCATCAGGCTAAGGCGTGGTCGAGGAAACAAGCAGGTGGTCATAAATACACAAGAGGCTAGCAGGACGAGAAAACAGAACAGAGCTCGAGAGAAGGCAAAAGGCGCATCAATCTGGCGAAGGACTAAAAAACTGGAGAGCTATATATATACCCAGGTGATGAGGTGCAAATAGGAAGCAGGTGTGCATGGAACGCACCAGAATGGGGGAGTGGCCAGAGAGGTGGAGACACCCACCACCAAGAGTCAGAGGGAACAGACAAGAGAGGCAGAGACAGAAAGACCAAAGCAGAAAAACTTGACAAGAGAGTAAACACACAGAGAAGCAACCAAACCTCATCGAACCATGAAAATAAAACCAGACAAAACCCAAATCTTGACAATGTTACTATATGGTGAATCTGTCTGGCATAGGTGGCTCTCTAATAAGGAAGCCACCAAGTCACCCAGACAGTCAAACAGCTCTGAAGGAGTTATAGGCTTCTGTGGCTGTGATTGGAGAAACTGCAAAGTGAAACTTTTAAGTGTTGTATCACCAGGTATACAGCTTCACTGTGGTGTAGCATACAGTACTCATATATATCCTGCACCACCCCCACATACGTCTGCCACCCCGACTTACTAACCCTAACTCTTAAAGGATGCATTGCAGCTGTGGTGCTCTTTCTCAACATGAAACCACTTTGCTACTTGCAAAGCTTCACCAGTTTTCTCAGTCTAGCCTCCATTTCAATTTATTTCATTTATATAGTGCCAAATCACAACAAAGTTGCCTCAAGGCACTTCACACAAGTAAGGTCTAACTTTATCAGCCCCTAGAGCAAGCACACAGGTGCCAGTGGTAAAGAAAAACTCCCTCTGATGATTTGAGGAAAAAACCTCAAGCAGACCAGACTCAAAGGGGTGACCCTGACCTTTGGCCATGCTACCGACACAACTGACAATATGAATATACAGGAAAATTTGGGAGTTCATGCTGGTGCACAGGAAGGGAGGCCTGCAAAAGAAGACACCCACTCCCATCTCTGGATGGAGCTGCATCTCAAACAGAGAGAAAAAACAGAATCAGGAGGCAGAAAGACAACAAATACAGTATAATTTGTCAGCATTAAGCAACAAGAAAAACAGAAGAAATACTAAGGTGATCGCCAGCCAGTAGCCCTAAGCTTCATTAAAAGACCCAGAACTTAGATAAAGTTGAAGCCACGGCCATTCTGTTTCCTAATAAAAATTAATTTAAGAGTAAAAAGCATAGTAACATACTATGCCAGTATGCTAGACATACGAAAGGGAAAATAAGTGCGTCTTAAGTCTGGACTTTAAAGTCTCTACAGAATCTCACTGTTTATTGATGCAGGGAGATCATTCCACAGAACAGGGGCACGATAAGAGAAAGCTCTGTGACCTGCAGACTTTTTATTCACCCTAGCAACACAAAGTAGGTCAACACCCTGAGAATGCAGAGCCCGGTCCAGTACGTAGGGTTTAAGTAGGTCAGCTTAAGTAGGTGGTAGTCCATGAATAATTTTATAGGTTAGTAACAGAACCTTAAAATCTGATCTCACAGGGACAGGAAGCCAGTGAAGAGACGCCAAAAAGGGTGTAATGTGGTCATACTTTCTGCTTCCTGTCAAAAGTCTGGCAGTGACATTGCTCCACTGCTCTTTCCTATAACTTCATGCTGTGGCCGGTCAACTTTATGTCTCTGTAGTTACTGCTGCTCTGCACATCACCCTTACTGTTAAAAATCTGTATCATTACCCTTATCTACTCCAACTGCCTTTCCACTTTACATGCTCTTCAGTACTGTCACTTTATCAGTACTTATCTGCTGCACTTTCTGATTCTTTCTCTCCATATTATCCAGTCTTCTCTCCTTTTGCTTTTCTTCATTGATTAGTGCCTCAAAGTACACCCTCCACCTACTTAAGAAACTACTTAATGGTCACTTGTCATCATCATATTTCCATCTATATCCTTTATCAGCCTAACCTTCTGCACATTCTTTCCAGCTCAGTCCCTCTGTCTGGCCAAACAGTACAAGTGCTTTTCTCTTTTCTTAGAGTTCAACTTCACATACAGCTCACTATACACCTTTTTCTTAACATTTGTTATATCTCTTTTCACATTAAGCTGCATCTCCTTGTATACTGAATATGCTCTTTAACTCTTTGTCTATATCAATTATTTTTGCCAGACTCTTCTTCCTTATACTTTCACATATTCCTTTATTCAAACACCATGTCTCCTTGACTTCCTTGCTCTGTCCAGACCCATCCACTACCTTCCCCACTGCATTCCTCATCACTTCTTGTACAGTTGTCAAGCATCTCTTCACATCCACCCAGTGTGTGCCTCACCTGAATTTCAAATGTTAACCTTACTCCTTTGGCTTCCATCATCTGATCCTTATTTCAGTTTACACTCTTCCTTTTCTTGACTTCCAAGTCATCCTACAAACCACAATCTAATGCTGTCTAGCCACTCTCTCCACTGCCACCACCTTACAGTCTCCAATGTCTTTCTTGCATCTCCCACATAGGACATAGTCCACCTTTCAGTAGTTTTAGAAATTACCCTGTTCTTATCCTTTATCTTAAAATAAGTATTTACCACAGTCATTTCAATCTTTTTGGCAAAATTCACCACAATCTCCCCTTCCACATTCCTTATCAATCCAACACCTTCTCATCACCTCTATTCCCTTAACCAACATACTCACTGACGTTCCTTCCAAACACCAATCTTTCTTCCTTGGGAACACTCACCTCAACTTAATCATTCCAGAAATCGTCTTTCTTCTTCATCTCACAACTGACTTGTGGGACATATGCACTGATGATATTCATCATCACCTTTAGTTTTCAGCTTCACATTCATCATTCTTTCAGACACAAACTTCACTTCCAACACACTCCTAATTAGGGGTGCACCGATTCCAATACCAGTATCGGGTATCGGCCCGATCCCATATTCATTTACTCATACTTTTAATCATAAAACGTCTCCGATACTACGTGACCCCGATACCCCTTTACAGCAGCATGATGTCAACAACCTCTCAATGTGTGATTTTCACGCACACGCTCCGAAATGTCCGGACTATAAGCCGCTACTTTTTTCATACATTTTGAACACTGCGGCTTAAACAATGATGTGGCTAATTTAGCAATTTTT
Source organism: Thalassophryne amazonica (assembly GCF_902500255.1). Lineage (NCBI taxonomy): Eukaryota > Metazoa > Chordata > Actinopteri > Batrachoidiformes > Batrachoididae > Thalassophryne > Thalassophryne amazonica. Next base: position 77,021,801 of record NC_047105.1, on the reverse strand, counting down.
ACAGGCTTTCATGTAATTTACTCATAAGTCAAAATACGTCCGTCAATGCTGTCCACTGAATGGCTGAAAGCTGCAGTCCATCATCCTGAGTAAATTCACATAGAGTTAATAAAAAGACTTACTTGTTCATGGAATTCATCAGCATATGAGTTTGGAACACAACATCTGAAAATACTCCTGTCAAGCCGGGCGGCAGCCTGGCACCAGGAGCGGTTGGACCCGCAATACAGACTCCCAGACTTGACTTGGGTGTAAGAGAAAGCGTGGTCTTTATTTCAGCATCAGGTTCGGTACACATGTAATCAGTCAGTGAGGCAGAGGTACAAGAAGGGTCAGGCTGAGACGCAGTCATAAACGAGCAGGATTCAGAGGCACGAGCAAACACCGACAACCGGGATGAGGCAAGAGACATGGTCGAAGACAACAGAGCAGGGTTCGTAACACGGCAAGACAAAATCAGGACAATGAAGGGCGCTGGAAAGTGTACTAGACAACAATCTGGCAGTGAGCTGTGAGTTTGTGGAGGCTTAAATAACAGGTGGAGTAAACGAAGTGCATGTATAGACTGATTAGGTAACAAGGTGCATGTGTGGAGGGAAGATTCTAGAAAGGGGGTGTGGCTAGTGGACAAAGAGTAAGCACTGTGCAAGATAGTGAAGGAAGGGGAACACAGAGTGGAGTGATGTAATAGACAAAGACACATGAGCTGGCGGCAAGAGTGTGAGTGAATGGAAACACAAAGCAGACATAAACAAGATGGAAGACAAAGACGGGGCAGGTGTAGTGAAGTGAAGTAACATAAATAACGGCATGAGACGAGAAGACTTGATGGGAGGTGCGGAGTGGAAACAAATGGCAAAAGCAGAACAGAGCTACAATAGGAATCAGGGGCAGAATATAATACAATGACAAACCAGGCATGAACATGAGAACTGAAAGAAAACATCACCAAGACAAAACTAAACTGGAACAGACTAAGAAACCAAGGTGGCTAAACAAAGTTACAAATTGAACCGAGACTGTGAAAACAAAACCTGATACTAGAGAACCACCTATAACAGAACAGCAAAAATAGGCAGATGATAACTAAATGAAGACCCATAAAAACACAAACTGATAAAACAAAACCAGAACGGAACTGAAACATGACTGGGGTATAAAAGTAACAAAGAAAGAAAGTAACAAGCAAAAATAGAACACATGATGAAAATAAACCACTAATAAATCAAAGTGGGAAAAGAAGCTGCCGCAAAGAAAGGGGAAAAAAAGGGATCGAAGCCTGGAACAGGGCCGGTCATGACAACTTTAATTCCTCATGTGGCTGAAAAAAAGTTCCTTTGTGAGTTCGACACTTTGTGCCGCAGTTCCTCCGCCAGAACTCAGATCAGGGTTTCAGCAGTGGAGGTTGTCCATCATGTTGGTGAGTTTCAGCCCTTGATGTGGGTGTTCAGGCCGATGGGAGACCAGCTCAGTCTGCTACAGGTGTGGTCCATTTGCGGAATGTCCGTGGTGCTGCGTTCGGCCCATCTGCTTGCCTCCACGAGTCACACTTTGGGCCAGAAGTTAAATCACTGCACGACTCATTCATTAACGGCTCATTTACCACAGGCTTCATGCTATTCTGTCTGAACATGAGGAAACTGTCCCATGATCCACAAAGAAAAAATTAAATAATGTAAAAATTACTCCATTTTGCCTCCTTGTGTTGCGGAGATGCCATGCAACACCCAATGTGTGTGTGTGTGTGTGTGTGTGTGTGTGTGTGTGTGTGTGCGCGCGCACACACGCATGCAGTGCTCCTCCAATATTTACATGTTCCACCTCTGGGAAAAAAAACATTTACGGTTTGTATTTGTGGGTGATTCTTAGACTACGGGCACTTATTATGTCCTTTGATCATATTGTATGAAAAACAGAAAAAAGGGAAATTTCACACTTTTATAGTTATCTTTACAATGAAAGTGTGTTAAGAAATTTGTTCTAGTAGTCTATGATGACTTTTTCACCTTTTTTCAGCATCATTATATGCAAATATTGCCGTTTTGTGCTTGTCCCACACCCAGACTTTTGATCTTCAATGATAAAAATGAATGGTAAAGAAACGTTTTTTCTAATGTTTTAAAATATCTCTGAATAAAATATCAGTAAAATAATCAAAATATAATTGGGGTATTCAATGTCATACAACTGTTGTGATTTTTTTAAACAAAATGTAGTTGTCCCACACTATTGCTGTAATTTCCACCACAACACTGTAATGTCCCTTTAAACCAGGGGTAGGCAACCTGTTCCAGAAAGAGCCATGAGGGTGCAGGTTTTCTTTGCAGCCACTGACTCCACCAGGTGATTTCACTGATTAACTGATTCCATCTGCTCAAAGTGATATTAATCAGTAAAATCACCTGGTGGAGTCAGTGGCTGCAAAGAAAACCTGCACCCTCATGGCTCTTTCTGGAACAGGTTGCCTACCCCTGCTTTAAACAGTTTGTATGAAAGATTGTTTGGGTAGTTTCTATGGAGATAAACAGTGACATCAGAGCACATGTATATAGCGCCAAATCACAACAAACAGTTGCCCCAAGGCGCTTTATATTGTAAGGCAATGGTGTGGTGGAAATTACATTTACAAGGCCAATAGTGCCTGTAGTTAAAGAATCACCCTTGTATATGTTACCTGTATGTATTTAATTAAAAATTAAAAACTAGAGACATTCGTCACGAAATGCCCCACGTGCAATACTATTTTCCATTTAAAGTGCAGTAATATGTACATGTGTGGGGTAGGTATTTGGTTGAACCCTCATGTGTTTGATGTAAACTGGGATACACAGTGGAAAAATTGAAGATTGACATTATATTTATTTAGAGGATGTGGCCAACAGTGACCATAAAAAGTCGGTAACCTTCGAACAAATGCAACTATTGGTAATTTTTTAAAACTAGATCAAGGTCACTGGACTTCAAACCCATGCGAAGTACTCCTCCAAGGCATATACCCACCAAATATGAAGTTTCTGTGAGCAACAGGTGCCGAGGTACATTGCGGCGAACAAATTTCAAGTGAAGGATTTGACAGTTGTGACCACTAGTGACCTTGAAAAGTAGGTCAAGGTCACCACCCTTCGAACCCATGTAAAGTGCTCCTCCAAGGCATGTACCCACCAAATATGAAGTTTCTGCGAGCAATAGGTGCTGAGCTACGTTGCGGCAAAGGATATGACAGTTGTGACCATTGGTGTCCTTCAAAAGTAGGTCAAGGTCACTGGCCTTCGAACCCATGCGAAGTACTCCTCCAAGGCATGTACCCACCACATATGAATTTTCTGCGAGCAATAGGTGCGAAGCTACGTTGTGGTGAAGGATTTGACAGTTGTGACCACTGTTGACCTTGAAAAGTAGGTCAAGGTCACCGGCCTTCGAACCCATGCAAAGTACTCCTCCAAGGCATGTAAGCACCAAATATGAAGTTTTTGCGAGCAATAGGTGCGGTGAACGAATTGCGGCCGGACAGACAGACAGACGGAAGGACAGATGGACAGACGGACAGACGGACGGACAACTATATGGCCCGTCTCGCAGTGCAAGTGCCGCGTGGGGCATAAAAACAGTGTGGAGAGTGAAAGGCTGTTTAGCTCAGTGTCACATGTAGATAAAAAAAAAAACAGAAACAGGCTCACAGCTGATAACGCAGAGAAGCTTCTTTTCATCAAAAAAAAAAAAAAAAGTGCCCCTCACATTTTCATTTTAGTGCTCACAGACATAAACAAAGTTATTGATGGACAGTTTCAGTTCAGTTATTGGTGATGTATATTTTATAGTGCTGAAGTCCACAAGTTACATTTAAGTGAGATATCTGGCAGTATCATGTTTGTTAAGAAACACACAATTAATGTTAAAGGACAATTTGTCGTAGTCAAAAAGTGATGTTACATGATGTAAGTGAAATGTTTGTAAATTAAAAACAAAGCTAATGATATTGGTAGCAGTTATAGTCAAAAAGTAAGGAACAACTGATGAATAAAACACATTTTCAAAGTCATTATAAAATGGTAATGATCTCATTAAGTATCGAAGAGTATCAAAATGTATGCACTCGTACTTGTACTCAGTCTGGAAAAAAGTGGTGTCAGTGCATCTCTACTCCTAATATACCCTCCTTTCGAGATTACTCCAACACCATTTTTCCTCACATCCACACCATGATAGAACCCTCCACTAATCCTCCTGGTCTTATACCCCTGTCACACCTTGACGATTTAGCCAGCGTATATCGACCATATTAAAAAACGCTTGCATATGTTGGTGTTTGTCTAATATGTCATGGGTAAGTTTTGTGAAAGTTAAGAGCACGCTGAAGCACACTGATACATATACGTCGTAATACTCAGAGGACCTCAAAAATTTTTGGGCATGCTTAAAATTTTCAACATATGTCAGTGTATGACTCATACATCCCGCACATGTATCGGTGTATGGGTGAGTGTGTGTGAGGGTGGTCATTGTTTTTGAGGATGCACAAGCAAATTTCATTGTGCTGACTGCTGTGCAATGACAATGAAGGTGATTCTGACATGCGCGACATAAGTTGTAGGTAAGTTATGCAATTGTTGACACACATTTCTTGTAATTTACTTATAAGTCAAAATACATCCATTAATGCTGTCCCATTGATTGGCTGGAAGCTGTCGTCATCATGTGAACAGTGTTTGAAATATTAAAACCATTCACACACGGAGTAAATATAAAGTCTTAATCTTAGCTGTTTGTTTCAGTCAGATTCATCTTCACAGCCTGACGAACACATATATTCCAACACGTATAATACTGTGCAGCACCAACCCAAACCACTCGGTGGAAACGGGGCTGTCAGTATATGCTGATTAAGTCATCAAAGTGTGACAGCTGCATTCATTTATTAGACATACACCCACATATGCCAGAGTACTGAATGTGGTCGAAATACGCAGGCTAAATTGTCAAGGTGTGACAGGGCCTTTACGTCACTTCCGCTTGGTATACAATATGATATACTTTATTGTTGTTATGGTGAAAACACCAAAGGCAGAGATTAGGACTTGTATGCAGGAAAAGAGACCGGAGTAGCAAAAATATAACAATTTATTAGTAAGTAAATAAAGAACAGAATTGAATGCACAGATGAATCAAGCACTGGTGGAGGGAGAGATGAACCAGGGTACTGCAGAGGAGGGTTCGCTTCCAACGAGGTAAAAAGAGCTGAGCCAGAGCAGGACCAGGTGGCTGACCAGGCTGATTGAGTCCAAAATCTGAAAACACAGGAGAACAGGGTCAGAAGGCAAAAATCATGGAACACCAGAAGTTAAAGAGCTGAGTTTCTGGCGTCTGAGTGAGTGAAGAGTAGAGGTATAAATACAGGTTGGATGATTGCAGACAGGTGAGTCCAATCAGCTCCATGAGTCAGCCAGAAAAGAGACAGGAAAGGAGGGGGAGTGGAGCAGCAGCACAACAGTACCCCCCCCTCCCCCCCCCCCCATGGGAGCCCCTCGGCGACCGATCTGGGTGGGCCAGATAGAAGGCACGGATGAGGGAGGGGTCCAGAATGAGGTCCCGCGACACCCAGGAGCACTCCTCAGGGCCATAGCCCTCCCAGTCCACCAGATACTGGAAACCCCGACGACGCACATCCAGGATCCGACGGACGGTCCAGGCCGGAAGACCACCCACCACCCGGGCGGTAGGAGGGGGATCGACCGGAGGGCACAAGGCACTGACCTGCACAGGCTTGAGCCGAGACACATGAAACACCGGATGGATCCGGAGGGACCGTGGCAACTTAAGTCTGACAGCCACAGGATTAATAATCCTTTCCACCGTGAAAGGACCCAGGAACCGGGGCACCAGCTTCAGGGTTTCAACCCTGAGAGGCACGTCCTTCGCTGAGAGCCAGACCTTTTGTCCAGGTTGGTAGTGGGGGGCCGGGGTTCGATGACGATCCGCATGGAGTACAGTCCTGCCTCTTGTCCGGAGCAGAGCGGAACGGGCAGTCCTCCACACCCGGTGGCAGTGCTGGAGGTGGGCCTGAACAGACGGCACAGCGAGATCCAACTCCTGGTCCGGAAACAATGGGGGCTGGTAGCCCAGAGAACACTCAAAAGCGGACAGTCCAGTGGCGGAGCTCACTTGGGAGTTATGAGCATACTCAATCCAGGGTAGGTGGGTGCTCCAGGAGGATGGATGGGAGGAAGTAACGCACCGGAGGGCGGCCTCGAGCTCCTGGTTGGCCCGTTCCGCTTGGCCATTGGTCTGGGGATGGAACCCGGATGAGAGGCTGAGCGAGGCCCCTAATGCTGAACAAAAGGTCTTCCACACCTGTGAAGTGAACTGGGGACCTTGGTCCGACACGATGTCTTGAGGGATGCCATGCAGCTGGAAGACATGCTGCAGGCACGGGGGGTGTGCTCCCAGTGGGGCGTGAAGAAGAAAAAATGGGGTCCGCACCCGGAAGGAAACGAGACGAAGACGCGCTCGACTCTTCGGCTTCTCTCCCGCCGTCTTTCCCTCAACCTATTGTCAATCTTAATCGCCAGACAAATAAGTTGATCCAGGGAAGTGGGTGGATCACGGGCCGCCAGTTCATCCTTAAGCATCTCAGACAGGCCGTTTACAAACACGCTCCGAAGTGCAGCGGCATTCCAGCCAGACTCCGCAGCAAGAATACGAAATTCGATGGAATAAGCTGCCACGCTACGGGCGTCCTGCTTGATGGATAATAACCACTGGGAGGTCGCTTGCTCCTGCATTGGGTGATCAAACACCGTCTGGAATTCAAGCAAAGCCACCCAGACCTCCCGATCCACACACACCTCCTCCAGCTCCTCCGGGGGAACCCCAAGGCATTCCCAAGCCAGCCGAGAGATGTAGTCCCTCCAGCGTGTCCTGGGTCTTCCCCGGGGCCTCCTCCCAGTGGGATGTGCCCGGAACACCTCTCCAGCGAGGCGTCCAGGGGGCATCTGCAAAAGATGCCCGAGCCACCTCAACTGACTCCTTTCGACGTGGAGGAGCAGCGGCTCGACTCCGAGCTCCTCCCGAGTGACCGAGCTCCTCACCCTATCTCTAAGGGAGCGCCCAGCCACCCTGCGGAGGAAACTCATCTTGGCCACTTGTACTCGCGATCTCGTTCTTTCGGTCATGAGCCAGATCTCATGACCATAGGTGAGGATCGGAACGTAGATTGATCAGTAAATCGAGAGCTTTGCCCCCCTACTCAGCTCTCTCTTCACCACGACGGTCCGATACAGTGACCGCATCACTGCAGATGCTGCACCGATCTGTCTATCGATCTCATGCTCCATCCGTCCCTCACTCGTGAACAAGACCCCGAGATATTTAAACTCCTCCACTTGAGGCAAGGACACTCCACCGACCTGAAGAGGGCAAAGCACCTTTTTCCGGTCGAGAACCATGGCCTCGGATTTGGAGGTGCTGAGTTTCATCCCAGATGCTTCACACTCGGCTGCAAACCGCCCCAGTGCACGCTGAAGGTCCTGATTTGACGAAGCCAACAGAACCACATCGTCCGCAAACAGCAGAGACGAGATTCTGTGGTTCCCAAACCAGACCCCCTCTACACCCTGGCTGCGCCTAGAAATTCTGTCCATAAAAATAATGAACAGAACCGGTGACAAAGGGCAGCCCTGGCGGAGGCCAAGGTGCACTGGAAACAGGTTTGACTTACTGCCGGCAATGCGAACCAAGCTCCTGCTGCAGTCGTACAGGGACCGGATAGCCCTTAGCAAAGGACCCCGGACCCCGTACTCCCGGAGCACTCCCCACAGGGTGCGCCGAGGGACACGGTCGAATGCCTTCTCCAGATCCACAAAACACATGTGGACTGGTTGGGCAAACTCCCATGAACCCTCGAGCACCCGATGGAGTGTGTAGAGCTGGTCCAGTGTGCCGCGACCAGGATGAAAACCACACTGCTCCTCCTGAATCCGAGGTTCGACCATCGGTCGAATTCTCCTCTCCAGTACTCTGGAATAGACCTTACCAGGGAGGCTGAGGAGTGTGATCCCCCTATAGTTGGAACACACCCCCTGGTCCCCCTTCTTAAACAGAGGGACCACCACCCCGGTCTGCCAATCCAGAGGCACTGTCCCCGATCACCATGCGATGTTGCAGAGGCGTGTCAGCCAAGACAGTCCCACAACATCCAGAGACTTAAGGTACTCAGGACGGATTTCATCCACCCCAGGAGCCTTGCCACCGAGGAGCTTTCTAACCACCTCGGTGACTTCGGGCTGGGTAATGGCCGAAGTCACCTGACTCATCCCTAATACACATATCCAAATTGCATATACCCCTATTACACAGCAGTCTCACACATATAATTCATGCATATTGCACATATCCCTAAAACACATACCCCTATTGCACAGCCGTCTCCTACATATGGTTAAAAGGAAAATGCTGACAATGAATAAATAACACTAAAATAGCAATGCCACCATGTCATTAATATACAATCCTACTACCTATCCCAGGAACCACTATTTAAGACTCTAATTGACGTGGGCACGAATGAGTTTTTAAAGCGATTCAATCTGCACTGAGGGACTCTGTATCGCCTACCAGACGGTAGGAGTTCATACTCAGGATAGAGGATGTGGGAAGGATCCGACAAAGCTCGCTGTGCTTGTTTGAGAACAGACTGTTCGTACATGGACTGCAGGGAAGAGTTTCCAGTCCTCCCTACAACTTTCATAGCAGTCTTCACCAGACGAGCAAGCTTAGATTTTAACTGGACAGAGAGATTACTGTACCAAGATGACATCCCATACCGGAAAATGCTTTCCAACACAGCCTGTTAAAACAGAAACAAGATGTTCCGATCCACCCCAACACCCTGAGTCTGTGCAGAAAATATAACCTCTGCTGTAAATGGGAGCATAAATTATTGACGTGTTTCCCAGCTAAACTGGTTATCTAAGTAAATGCCTAGATACCTGTAAAAGCTGACCTGATTGATTTCTTCATCATGGATTACCAGAGGTGTATGATCACCAATAGAAAGAGGGTCAATTCTCATCTCCTCAGTTTTCTTTACATTTATAGTAAGAAAGTTAGCATCACACCAGTGGACAAAAGACTGGACCTCCTTAAAGTACAGTGATGGATCTGAGTCTTTGTAAAGCAGGCTGAGGATGGCAGTATCATCAGAAAACTTAGAAACATGATTTCCATGAAAGTGGCTAATGCAATCATTAGTATAAAGAGTAAAAAGGACAGGTGAACTGACACAGTACGCCAGTATGCCAGTACTGATGTTTTTTGGATCAGAGCTAGTCGTCAATGTTAACTCTGACATTCTGAATTCTGTCTGTTAAAAAAGAATACAACCATTTTATAATTACAGGGTTTACTGACAGGTGAATTAGTTTTTGGATCAGTAAATGAGGCTGTAACGTGTTAAAAGCCGAACTAAAATCAATATATCAATATATCAATATCTACCATTCTCCTGTCCATCATATATCTAACCCTTTGCCAGTCATACTGCCAACATTCAAAGTACCGACTGACTTTCACACTTCTAACTTTCCTCCTCTACTGCAGCTTCCAGCCATACTATCTCCTTCCTTCTTCTTCGCCCAACAGTAGCAGAGTCTCTGCTGGCACCCTTCTACGCAACAGTATCAGCAGCACTTGTTAACTAGAGCCTCTATCAATCCTGTATCTAAACCACCCAATGACTGCTGGGATAGGCTCCAGCACTCCCGTGACCTTTAACAGGACTAAGCAGGCTCAGAAAATGAATGACTCAATGTTTGGTTTTACAAAATGTACAACGGATGCCCTTCCTCATTCATCTGGAGTTTGGACGACGCTCGTAAAGCACTGAATTGACCACCTCAGGTGACTGAGTTAACTCAGAGTCTTCATCAGGCCATGTAAAAAAAAAAATAAGTACCAATTTGCAGATATTTCAAAACTGGTGTAAGCTGCAAGGTGATCAGATACTGCTATCAGGTACTATTAGGTACTGCTGAGTAAGTGGGTGCATGGAGATTGCTTGTAGGCAGTGACATAAACAAGGTTGGGTAGGATTACTTTGAAATGTAATCCAAAAGTAATCAGATTACAAGTAATCCAAATGTATGTACATACATACGATGTAATCCACATGTATTCTTTCAAAGTAATCCTACCCAGAGAGTATTAACAGGTCTCAACTTATTATCATAGAGGAAAGTATTTACTGCACCCGGGATTCCTGTGGACTTAAATTTGGGCATTTCTTTATATTTAGTGTAAGCATCAAGAACTTCCAATTTGCACATTATTTTGTGGTGGTTCAAGCCCACCACCTAACTGCAGCAGTAAATTTAGCTAATCAGGTTCTTTCCCAGTGCTGCACAAAAATGCAAGGTTGTGCAGGATGGATACTCATCACGCCATGAAAAAACCTACATGCTGGTTGATTTGCCATACTGTAGTGTATGAGTATGGTTAATCATACTCAGCATGGGTAATCAACCAATCAATGTAGTGCATTTGGTCAGATATCAAAGGTGGTCATATTGGCATCACATTTAAAACTGCTGCATAGGTCAGATTAATATGGATGAGACATTTACAGAAATACAGAAGTTTAAAATACACATCTACCAGTATGTACTTACAAGTAACAACCATAGATAAGAAACAATTATTAACAAGCATATGATGGCTGCAAATGTTAGATTGGAACACAAATATAACAGCCTGGTCTCACGCATTTTTTGTGATGCCATCACGAAATGCATCACATTTTTGTGATACAGTCAAGTTTACTTCACTATTTTTAACCCTAGCCCTACCACTAATCCTAACTATAAGCCTAACCAAAACTATAAGCCTAACCGTAACTCCCACGGTGCCACTCTGCATCACCCCAAATTGCGTGATACCATCACAAAAATGTAACGGTTTCATTACGGTATCACAAGCTAATAGATTAAATCACTTTTCATGATACCATCACAGGCTGGCATGAGATCGGGTTGGGTATAACTTCTTTTCAAGGAGGTTGTTACAATTCTGAATTTTTTAATATTTTAGAATAAAGACATTTTTACCTGCTAATTTTGTATTTTAAAGAAAAAATGGAAACATAAATGTGGACCCACTGAAAGTTAAATGTGCTTTTATTCACTTTTACTTTTAACTTGGAGAGTTTTACTATGATTTTCACTTCCTCATGAAAGGTTCAATCAGCTTTTGAACATAGAATCCGACACAGATATCATGTTTGATGTGCGTGATTCACTCTGGAAAGGTGAGGAGGCATTAGTAGTAGTGTAGATGTGAAAAACGTCTGGCACAGGGATCACCTCCGCCGAATGAAAAGAGGAGAAGCAAAATCTTTGCCAAAGTAAATAGTCATGTAGAAAAATAAACGTTCTGGTTATGTCGTGATGCGCTACCAATGCCCCCTCACCTTCCCAGGGTGCATATTGCGGTATCTGTGTACTGTAAACCTTCACTTGACACAGTTGGTGTCAGTGTTTACAACTTTAATGAAAGGATGAAGCAGAATTTTTCTTCTGGACACACACAGAGAGAGAGAGAGAGAGAGAGAGAGTAAAAACACCATAACATTGAATTGTACTAACAGCAACCAGGTAGATGTTTAGTGTCCCTTCTCAAAGTTTTATATCATTAAACAGCAGTAATGTTAAGTTGATGTCCTTGCTAGCCTAGCATACAGTGCATGTCTCTCTAGTCAGTCTTTCTTGTGCTTACCTTTGCTTTCTGGCCATTGTCAAAGCTGTAGTCTGTGACTGTTATGGTTACAAATAAGCTGAGTCAAGATAGGACCCCAGAATGCAGGACAGTCAGGACACAAAGGGTTAAGGCAAAAAACCAAGGTGTTTTATTCTTTCAAGGTGACAATGTAGTAACTGTAGTGACAAGGCAACCCCACATGAACAATCCAAAAACCCACAGACTTGGTGAAACAAACAAACAAGGAGGGAACAAAAAAATGGCTGTCAAAAACCACAGTGGGTATTAATACTTTTGAATTAGAACAATGAAGATTAACAGTATGCATGACAGGAACATGGGACTGAACATAATCGACCGGCAAGTGAGGAAACAGACGGGTGTGACTTGTATACAAAAATGAACTAATGAGTAACAGGGAAAGGAAGAACAAAAATCAGGGGAAGGAAGAACACATACACGTGAGAACTGAATGAACACAAGGTGACTGAAAACTAAAACCAACATCTACCAGATGAGACAATGGTCTGAAGAGTCAAAGAGCTTTCAAGTGGACAATGAACTGAAGCACACAGCCAAGATATCAAAGGAGGGGCTTCAGGACAGCTCTGTGAATGACCTTCAGTGGCCCAGCCAGAGCCCAGACCTGAATGCAATTGAATATCTCTGAAGAGATCTGACAATAGCTGTGCACCAACATTTCTTATCCAATCTGATGGAGCTTGAGAGGTGCTGCAAATAGGAATGGGCAAACTGCCCAAAGATAGGTGCACCAAACTTGTGGCAACATATTCAAGAAGACTTGAGGCTGTAATTGCTGCCAAAGGTGCAACACCAAAGTTTTGAGCAAAGGCTGTGAATAAACATTTTTCATGTTGTTATGGGGTGTTGTGTGTAGAATTTTGAGGGGTAAAGTGAATTTACTCCATTTTGGAATAAGACAGTTACATAACAAAATGTGAAAAAGTGAATACTTACTGGATGCACTGTACAATTTAAAAGTTTTGATGAACACCAAAGGGAAACTGTGTTTAGAAAACTGCAGCTCATTTGCAAATAAATGAAAGCAAGTTGGGACCAGCCCACTTGAATCCAGACAATATATTGGCATGATGGCATGTTTTATAGACAGAATTTTAATACAATACAATGATTATATATTCTCTCAGTTAAGGTTTAGTTATAACACTGGACTAATCCAAGATGGAAAACACTGAAATGACATTCACAATTGATTGTTGAGTTAAAATATTAACTTGGCATGAAAGTTTTATTTTACTATTGTGAGGCATATATGTTGCAACAGTCATAGTCTATGCTTAGGGTAGTGATTCTCAAACCTTTTCAGACCAAGGACCATTTAACTAATAATAAAAACCTCAAACACTTTAACCTGACTCAGGTTAAGGGGGTCTATTTTTTTTTATTATTATTATTATTCTTCAGATATAATGTGTGTGATTTTATGTGGAGTATTGTGTGTATGCTTATGCTTTTTATGTCTCTTGTTTACGAGCACACTGAAACAAATCCCTAGCAACTTGCATTGGTTGCATGGCAATAAAGTATTGAATCTTGAATCTTGAATCTCAAAGGCCACCTAGCTGACCAAATATCCAAAAACAATAGTTCTGCTTACCACTCCAACAGTACATTACAACAGTATATTACAAACTATGGAACCATTTTAAACAGTTTGAGAAGCACTTTTAAGTGATAACATGGTATTAATTTAAAATTAGATTTTACCAGTATACTCACTGACCACTGTTCACAAGTCACCGGTGGTCCACAAACCACTCTTCGAGAAAACTAATGGTATAATATTGTGAAGACTGGACTAATTACCAGCTAGCAGAGCCAATGCTCAGTGTTATATTTAATTATTTTCCACTTTTTCTGTTGTCTACAATAAAATTTTTGTTAATCTTAACTTATTAATTTAAAAAAAATTGCTTGAATAAATAGCATTTATTTATTCATCATTGTGTTCTATATAGGTCTTTTTATTATTGAGCCAAAAGCTGGAGCAAACTATTTTAGGAGGAAACACTGCAGTGGGTTCAATGGGGAGTTAAGTGTGTTTTTGCTGTTGTTGTTTGTTTGTGTTTTATTTTTTGTCAGTGATTTAAGAAAGTGAATATATATATATATATATATATATATATATATATATATATATATATATATATATATATATATATATATACTTAATAATATACATAATAATAGATTTAAAATGTTTCAAGAATTTTATTTTTATTTAAAGATTTATAATTACAGCCTACAGCTAAAAAATAATTAAAAAAAATCACAAAATATTAGAATAGTTCCTTTAAAGTTCAAGTAACTGACTGTAAGGGAAAAGTGTGGCAGGAACATGAACATACATTGGTATGCTTCCATCAACATACCAAAGTATGTTCATGGAAAGTTGACTGGGAGGGAAAAGTGTGGTAGGAAAAGATGCACAAGCAACAAGGATGACTGCAGCTTTAAGAAGACTGTCATGTAAAGCCGGTTCAAAAAGTTGGGGAAGCTTCAAAACGAGCGGACTGAAGCTGGAGTCAGTGCATCAAGAACCATCACACACAGATGTGTCCAGGAAATGGACAAGTGTTGCATTTCTTGCATCTAACCACTTGTGAACCAGACTTGCTTAGTGGTTCAAAGTCCTTTTCTTCAGATGAAAGTAAATGTTACATTTAATTTGGAAATCAAGATCCCAGAGTCTTGAGGAAAAGTGGAGAAGCACAGAATCCAGGTTCCTTGAAGTCTAGTGTGACGTTTCTACTGTCACTGATGATTTTGGTGCCATGCCATCTGCTGCTGTCAGTCCATTGAGTTTTATCAAGTCCAGAGACAATGCAGCTGTCTACCAGAAGATTTTAGAGCACTTTATGCTTCCATCTGCTGACATGCTTCATGGAGGTGATTTCCTTTTCCAGCAGGGCTTTGGCACCTGCCCACAGTGCCAAAACTATTAGCAACTGGCTTGCTGTACCTTATTAGCCAGCTACCTGGCCTGACCTGAACCCCAGAAAGAGGTGTGGGTTATTATGACCGGGAAGAAGAGAGAGGAGACACAACAATACAGACAAATGCAGGCCTCTGTCAAAGTAACCTGGGCTTCCAAAACACCTCAGTAGTGCCACAGCCTGATCAGCAAAACCTGCCCCCACAAAAAGCATTGAGTTCATAAATGAACATACTTTTCAGAGGTTCAACATCTCTGCATGATCAATATTTATTTATTTAGTTAGTTAGTTAGTTCGTTAGGATCTCATGAAATATTCTAATATTTTACATTTCTCAATATATATTTTTGTTTGTTTTTGGAGCTGTAGGGCATAATCATCACAAATAAAATAAAATAAAATAAAAATGCTTGAAACATTTTAGTCTGCAACCCCAAATCAGAAAAGGTTGAGATATGGAAAATGCCAAAAAAAAAAAAAAAAAAAAAAACAGTGATATGCCAAGATATTTCATGTTTTGTGTGATCAGTTTCATTTCATTTGTTAATATACATCCATTACAGCATTTAAGGCCTGCAACATAGTCCAAAAAAGTTTTGAAGAGGCAGTTTAAGGTGAGTAATGATGTAAAATATTAAATAATGTTATTTCAAACTGGTGATGTCAACAGGTGATTGTAATAATCCTTTCATACAAAAGTAGTATCTACCAAAGGCTGAGTCTTTGAGGAGCAAAGATGAGAGAGAATCTCCAGTTTGTCAACAAATGAGTGACAAAATTATAAAAATGTTTAAAAATAATATTCCTCAAAGAAAGATTGGAAGGGATTTGCATATATCTCCATGTACAGTGCATAATATCATTAAATATTCAAGGAATCTGGAGGAATTTCAGTGTTTAAAGGGCAAGTGTGCAGACTTAATCTGAACACCCTTGACTTCAGAGAGGTCCACATGAAGTGTTCTGTATTTGTTTTGTCCCAGTTACATGGTACCATACTGAATATGACATACATTTTGATGACTTTGAAATATATTTTTCCTTACTTGTATTAAATGGGATGGTCTGAATGTAATATTTGGAATGGAAAAATCACAGAAATTAAGGCATTATAAAAGGTATCTGTTTCCTGAAAACCCTCCTGTCCTCTGCACTGGCAACATTTCCTGTATATTCGTTTTGTGAATTGTTTTGTAATTTGTGTCAGTAGCATGGCCCAAGCAGAGGGTTATCCCTTTGAGTCTGGTCTGCTTGAGGTTTCTTCCTTAGAGGGGGTTTTTCCTTACCACTGTCGCCTGTGTGCTTGCTCTGGGGCTTGGTATGGCTAGACCTTACTTGTGTGAAGCACCCTGAGGCAACTTTGTTGTGATTTGGCACTATATAAATGAAAATAATATGAAAAAAAATTAAAATTATAAAAGAAGAACTATGTCTTATATAGGCCTTGAGGCCCATTGGTGCCGATCCCATGAAGCAGGTGAGAGTCTATGATTCTCCCTGGACAGATGCCAGAACATCACGTTACTTCTCCAGCTAAAGCCCATACCCATCTATGGCTGGGTGAACTAAAACTATTCAGTTGTCCAAAACACAGACAGGTAGCATGAAGTACACACTTGGAATAGAACTCTGGTATTGGTAGTCCTAGCCCACAGTCAACTTCTTCGCTTTATAAAAGACACATTGAATATTTTAATTCAGAAAGACAACTTCTCCTTTTAAAATCTTGATAAATGCATTAAGAAGTACTATTCCAGAATTAACAAGAACCCTGCCAACACCCACTTTTACAGGATGATATGAAATGATAGCACAAGTATTATGGCAGAACGCTTTAGTTTAAGGCAACAAGTTTTGTAAGTTACAGTATCAAAATAAACTTAAACTTTGGTCCTTCCATAGGCAATTATCATTTATAATACAAAGAATTCAGTATTTCCCTTTTGAAAAGAAGGACTTGCCAGTTGTTTTAGTGGAAAACAGGAAAGGATTCTGTCTGTCATGGTATACTAAATATTTGACTATCAGTGCGGTTTTGTAGTGGCCACAAAAAGCAATTTTAAAACAAGCTTTGCTTTTTAAAGAATTTAGTGTATTGTGTTTTTAGCAAAAGCTGAATATGTAACATTCTATATGAAGAACTATCCATGTTAACTCGCTGCATAGTAACACAACATCCATTCATTAGCATAGCAGTAAAAATTTGGAGGGGTTTTCTTTTGACAATTGCACACAATAACCTCTCCTCAAATTGTCAGTATTTCAATTCTGTGTCAGTGTGATTTCACTCAGCTGAAATTAAGCTCTCCATCCTTTTGAACTACAGTCATACCATATGTACTGCATACAATCTGAAACTTTGTTACAAAAATGTTTCTCAGTTGGTTTCTCAAACAAAGTTGGACACATGAGAAGACAGCATGACTGGAGGCAAAGAAACAAGGTCAATCCTCATGGTGGGTGTTTGATTTTTGCCATTTTTGTGTATAGTCTGCAGCAGGCTTGAAGGCTTGATTGCAAAGTTGTGTTCATTTCTGTTCAAAATGGCAGGGCATCCATAAAGATTTTCTCCACAATTGGTGGAGGAGGGACCAGGTCTTCCAGTTTCAGGTAGAAGATACGCTGCAGACCTTGTGTGCAAAGAGTTCTCAGTTCAGGGAGTTTGCCCAAAAGACGAGATAGGTAGTTAGGCTGGGTCCTACTGGGTTCTGACCCATTTCCATGTATGTGATCCCTTAAACATGTGATGAGATTGCTCTGGAAGTCCTCAACCCGTTTGGGCTCCTTAAGGCCATGGCGATCTATATCCAAAAGATGTTACAATGAGAAACACAGCATGGTATATAAATCAAATACAAAGGTGATGAGATTCACCAAGCTAAGAAACTGAAAAAGTCTCACCAGTGATAATAACAAGTGCTGCGAGACAGGAAAATAAAGAAACATCTAAGTTCATACGGTGAAGACTCTGTGAAAAATCCATGATGGAGTCAATCCAGTCACCAAAACTGCATACACACTGCAGCCGGTTCAGAACCACACCGTTGCAAAAGATCAGCTTGTTCTTCTCTGGGTTTGACCTGAATTTTCAAGACATTAAAGCTGCATTAAAAGTTGAGAAACCACAGAAATAGTGGTTGTTAACATAAAGAGCTCCTGTCATGTTTGTAGCTGGAACAGAAGCCAACCTGTATGCCAGTCGGAGGATGAAGAGTTCAACAAATGCAGATTCAAGGAGCAGCTCCTGGTCTTCTTTGCAAAAATCTGTAAATCCTGGAATGGTCTCTGCCCAGCTTCTTATTACGTCCAACGCACCAGTCAGAAGATCGTAAAACTGCTGGATGTCACCAGCATCCTCTTTCTCTGGCAGACTCTCCACGGTCTCCTGGTACTGCAAAAGAAGCAACGGTTAATGCTGCCTGTGTCCTAAATGCACTCTATTTCTTGATGAAAGCTGTATATAAGTCTTGAGATGTACCTTTGAGTAGTCTAGCTTTCCAATGGGTGGGTTGGAGTCTATATGTGCCCGAACCAGAGAGGCTATGATGTTGGCTTTGGGGGTTGGGGCTGAAGCTTCACTCGCACTCTTGGGTTTGGAGGGCAGGCGGCCACGGCGACCTTTGAGGCTGTCTGTACGAACAACTATATGAGGAATAAAAAAGAGGTGAGAAATACTCAAAGCATGCATTCAACTGTCACATGGTCATACTAAAAAAAAACAGCTGTCTTATCAGTTTCAGCTTCCCTTTTTTTCTGCAGCTGGCACTACAGGTCTGGTTTCACACAGTCTGTCTGTCATTCTGAGCTTTGGTTTCACAAGACTGTCATTACAGCCCATGGTTTCCCGTCATCACACATTAGTCCCCACAAGTTCTAAGAGACTCTGACATTGTATTACCTTCTTTGACCATTCCCACTGCAAGACATTTCTGGAATCGACAGAACTGGCAGCGGTTTCTCCGCCTTTTGTCCACTGGACAGTCTTTATTTGCAAGGCACACATACTTTGCATTTTTCTGCACAGTTCTCTGTTGAGAAAGGATACAATTATATTATTATATGAAGTTGTAAAATAAAAACATCTGTACAGTAAAATCACCAGTGTTATGTTTCCAGTGTTAAGGCTTTTAGAAGGAAGATTTGAGGTTCTGGTGTCATTTTATCTGAATTTACACCACACTAGTGCAGAATGGTGTGAAATGTGTAAAAGTAGTTTATCTTAACTTCATATACAATGAATACTGCGAATCACAGAGTTAATTATAACATTCTCTGAGTTGTTGGAGTTATATGTCATATTAGTTTTAATTCAGCTCTTGACTGGTGTTATTTAACGCCGTCCATGAGTGGATGAGAAAGAAAAAAAAAAGAGTTTTTGATCACATTTACCACTGTTGTGCAGTGGAAGTGCTGTCATCTCATTACCACGAGGTTGTGAGTTCATATCTGACCTGGGGTGTCAGTGTGGAGTTTGCGTAATCTCACAGAGTCTGTGCACAATATCTCTGGCTTCCTATAGTGTTCTGAAGATGTGGCTTTGTAATACACTATCAACTTAGAATAACACTATCACAGTGTTAAAAACAAAAAAGTCTCAATTCACCCCTGTTGCTGTTATATATACTCTGGACAAGTGTGAAATGTAACTCTGAAGGTGTTAAATGTTTGATTTAAAATGTGAAACATGGTGTTCTCTGTACCCAGTGGTTCTCTAAAGATGAAAAACAATTAATTTGAAACCATACACAATACATCTTCATACATGGATAAAGCATAGGGTGTGGCAGAAAAAAATCCATTTGTACACCCTCTGGTGGATTGTTGAAAATATGAATACAAATAGTACAGTAATATATCCATATAAAGAACTGACTAACAGTAGCATGTCCAAAAAAGTTAAATGGAATCTTTGCAGCAAGTTCTTATATGCCATGGCATCTTAAAACAGTAATCAATGTTGTGAGGTAAAAACACCTGATCAACAATGGCTCTTAAAAAAAAAAAAGCTCTCAGGTCCTATGATAAAAGACAGGCTTTTGTGTCTCTTACTTTAACTGTAAAAAAGCTATTGCATACCATACCCACTCTCTTTTTGACAGGGGCATCTCAGATTTTGCTCTACAGACATTGTGGGTGTGTCACACAGAGGAAGCAGGAATATGAGCATCTTACATTCTGTATGACACAGAAGCCCAAAAAGAGCTGTTTCATGCCTAAAATTGTGCTTATAGCAGGATAGTTTCTACACACAAACAACAATACAATTGTCGGACATGGGGGTGTTGCACATAAAGCCAAGCCATATGGAATTATAAGGTACTTATAAACACTTTATATATAATATTGATATTCTAAACCCATTATAAACCTTAAAAATGCCTACCAGCTGACAATCACTGGTCAGTTCATCCTAAATACTCAATGTAATGTTGTGTTTAAGAGACACAATGACACTCTTGAGCTTTTTACCTTGAAGAACCCTTTGCAGCCCTCACATGTGCGGACTCCATAGTGCTGGCAGGAGGCGTTGTCACCACAAACGGCACAGCAACCCTCACTGGATCCTGTGCTGTGACCTTTAGGAGATCCCATGGATCCCTCCACTATACTGCAGGTTTCCAGAGGTCCATGGTCCAAGGACATGGGTGAACAGTGTAGTGGCGAAAGATGCTGCTGAGGAGACATGTAGAAAGCATCCTCCTGGTTTGTTTGAACATCCTGGTGCAAAGGAGAGTGTTGTTCTGATGTAGGGCTGAAGTTAAAAAATGACAGCTGCTGAGAAATGGCAGTCTTTTCAGCTGCTGAGGATGAGGGAGCTGATGGGTATAGGTTGAAAGACGAATCCCAGATAGGTGCATGCTGGGTCTGAAAGCCTGGTGTGGGTGGAGATGCTGCAGCATAGACTGGACTGTCATAGTAGTCAGAGCCACATGACGACAATGTCTCATCAATGCAGCTAAAAGCAAAGGAGCTTGGGTAACAGCTGTAAACCTGGAGATCATCCAACCTGAAGGCCTGGTTCTGAATCTGAGAGCTAGAGCTTTCAGCTACTGTTGTGTGGCTAAATGAAACTGTAGAAGTGGGTGGGCAGGAGGTAATCTTGCAGGAATAAGCATCAAACTCTCCCACAAAGCCATTTCCCACCAAAGTGTTGATACCGGGCAACAAAGATGAAGAAAGCTGCTCCTTCTGTCCACTGATCTCCATCATCAGTTTGGCACTGAGGTCAGGATTCAAGAACTGAGAGCTGAAGTAGTTGTCATAAGGCAAGGACGCATGCTGGGTTTGTACACAGGGCATTGCTAGGGCAGAAGATGGAAACTGTTATTATATATTCCACTAAATTCATATGATATAAATGGTTAATTCTGCAAAACTATCACACTTCTAAATTTGCATTTCATAATCAATCACTCATATTAGAACAGTTTTTTACTTAGAGTTTGTACAAACAGTTCCTTAGTTTTAAAAATAAAAGTAAATGAGTTAAATCACCCGCACCTGCGCAGTTGAAGAGGAGTGAGTGAGTTCAATCACAAGTGGGTAATGTGACTGATTAAGGCCCCCTTCACACAGGACAGCGGCAGTTATGAGTCTGTCATGCAGCTTAAAATGTGCCCAATCCGCAGTGGTGAAGCGAAAACACGGGTATCACGTTGGGTTTGTGTTATTCTGTATGCAAGCACTCAAGTCCAGATAACATGGTAAGTATGAAAAACAGGAGGCGTCTGTGATTATAAAAAGAAATCTTGTATAATTATCCAAATAGTAGTTGACATTGACATCTTGATGACATACACACTCTCATTTCTCTGGTTTCAGAACCTGTTAGTCGTCAGAAAAACCAGAGGGTCGCTTAGTGAAGCGATCAGCTACCAGCAGATATTATGTTGCTGGTTGTTAACGCTCTGAAAACCTACTTCACAGGGGCTCTGAAGCAGGGAGCGCAGCAGATTGCATTTCAGCACAGGCAGAATGCCAAATCAAAAGGGAAAGGTGGTAAAGCCTGTGTGTGGGTGTGTGGGTGTGTATGTGTGTCTGTGTGACAGAGAAAGAGAGAATGGGCGTGTATGAACAAACATCCATGTTTGCTGAAGCTACCTTGACACTTGCACCAATTTGATCCCTGCACTGCTGTACAATTCGTCAGGTCAATGCAAAAATGAAACATAGGCATATCTGTGACCATAATAAGAAATTGTTATCACACAACTAGTGTTAAAAACACAGCTCAAGATTTTTTTCCATGTGTTTTCTGTCACATAAGTGTATCCCGGTGCTTATTTATGCTCATATACAACAGTAATATGTGCACAATGTTGAGGCACACTGAAATTTTCAAATTTTCACCTTCACAATCATCAGGTTGTATTTATTTCAGTTTTTATACTCATTTTATTATTGAGCGAGTAACTGTCGGTACACCAAAAAAAAAGTTGTTGATATTGGTTGGGTGGTTGGTTGGTTGTTTTCTTTATTTTTTGTGTTTTTAAATAAGCTTTGCAACTTATTATTATTTTTTTAAATAAAAGGAGAGAAAAATTTCTAGTTGGGGGGTGGGTGTTCACAAGAGGAATGAATGTCTGAAGATTCTCAGACTTGATTTTCATTTGACCCACAGATGGAGAAACAAAAACATCAAATGCCATATTTTGATGAAAAATTTTCATGTACATTACACAGCATTCATAGAACATGTGATTTCCACTGCAGATTATTAATTTGCTGTAAGACATAATGATTTAATACCTGCAAACTGCAGCAGTGAATTTTTATAACATTTTTGGGCTATTCTTTTTAACCAAAGTACTTTTGCTATGTGCATTAGTAGTATTAGTATTTTGTTTTTGTTTTAATCATACAAATTGTGGAAATTGACATCATCCTCCCCCCGCCCCCCTCCAAAAAAACTACTTTAACAACTACTTATTTATCATGCCGCTCTATGGATGCTGCAGTAAAGTGCTGCTGTTATATGAACTGAAATGAATATTTACACGCCCCACATGTACTTCTTTCCTTCACTGACTTAAAAAAAAAATCATAAATTAATAATGTACAGTGTACTTCAAAATCGGTATTAAGACACGCGAATGTAACAGCTGTCACCAACCTGGTTCAAGTGAATATCCGGATTTAGAAGGTTTTTCATTTATTCCAAACGAGTAAAACTCATGAAAGTCACCTCTGCACACTCATTGAAGCACGCCACACATGCACGTCTCTTATTTTATTTTGACTGCGTCGACAAAAAGGCGTGTCCCTGCCCATATATGGGTAACAAGGCGGTAGAACGTTCCGGATCAACAGCCAATGAGCGACGGCTTCGACGCAGACGCGCTTCCGTGTGACGCACGCACGGGATTCCATTGACGTAAGAGGTGGCGGGGACAGTGACAGCAGCGCTCACGTGGAGCTATTATTACTGTCAGAAACATGCCAAAAATAACCGCAGTTTGGAGGTGCGGGTGTTTAATGACTGCAAATATAGTTATTGTTCACTTTATTGTCCGTTGTGTAAACGAAGCTATAGTTTTTTGCAGTGTGAATACATTACATGAATATTTTATGTAGCAATGAAAATGAAGTTTGTGATTTAAGGTGTTACACCAAAACTATGACAGTTAAATGTTTGAGTGACAACTAAACTGTGGCTGGATCTCTTCATAAAACAAACAAAGAAATGGAAAAAAAAAGCATGTGGACAAAGAGAATATGTAGCTATTACCAATTTAGTGACGAAAGGCTCAAGTTATTATTCTGATATTAGTAAAATAATCATTTTTATTATTGAGTGACATGTTCTTCCATCAAAATAAAGTCGCCAAAGTTTCAGTAAACAATCACATGTTCATGTTGTACACACTATGCACACACACAAAAAAACAAATGGTTTTGTTTTAACTTAAAAAAAAATATTATTTCCCAAGCTGTCTGAGTGACAACTAAAGTTGCATCGTCTTTTTAAGTGCATGAACTTTAAAAGACGATACAACTTTTATGATTCAACTATTATCCTTCCCCTTAGCAAAAAGTAGCATACTTAAAGTTCATTTTATTAAGTATGCTTCGGTATAATTATAGCAAGTATACTACAGACCGTGTACTGTTAGTATACTAGAAAGTACACAAATTTAATACTTTTTCGGACTAAAATGGAACACATCAAGTTTATATAAGTATATTTTAAAGTTCTTTTAAGTTTGCAAAAGTACACTTTAAAGTATACAAGTACACTCATCTATATACTATCAATGTACTTAGTATATCCCTCTTGTATGCTTAAAGTATACCACACGTATACTTATCAATGTAATTGATATATCCCTCTCCTATGCTTAAAGTATACCACAAGTGCACTTATCGATATACTGCCATTGTACTAGTTGTATACTTGAGTTCCTATTTTAGTTTATTATTATATACTATACTATATATATTATATAGTTTATTATTATCATATACTTAAAGTATACTGTTATACACATTGGTTATTTTACTTTTTATACTTTAATTTTGCTTGGCATATTACTTGGAGCTTACTATTTATATACTGAAAATATACTCCTTAAAGTATTCTTAAAGTTTACTCATACTGTATGTACACAAGACAAGAGTGTGATGCATTTAAAAAAAATCACAAGACAGAATGTTGAAAACAAGTTTGATATATTTTCAAACATTTTAAAAGCAAAGACCTATGAAATCAAGTCTTTCTTTGTGGAGAAAATTAAAGGAAAAAGTTTATGTAAAATGTAAACATAATGGTCTCTCCAAGATCAAGTCCTTATTTGTAAAAATGTAAACATAGCGTCTTCAACTGAGAACTAAATCCTTCCTTGTCAAAAAAGGTAAAAGAAAAGTGCGAACCTTTGGAATCAAAAATAAATAACTACATAGAAAAAAAATCTGTATTTTTATGACTTCTTTTCAGTTACTTGAGTCGGCTTGACTTAGTATATCTTGCTCCAAGTACATAATAAGTGTTAGTACTTTGTGGCAGAAAGACATAAAAAGTATACTAAAGTATAAGCATAAGTTTTAGTATTAAAGTATAAGTGTAAGTCTTAGTATTAATGTACTTAGACTTTTGTTTATACTTTTCAGTATAAGCCAAGTATACTTCACTATACCATTCTTAAGTATATAAAATATAGTTTATAAAAAGTCACCTTCAAGTATACTTCCTCAATTTTAGTAAAAAATAAATACACTCATAGTACACTTGAATAAACTTCTTTTTGCTAAGAGTCAGCCTAAAATTAGGCTAATTTCCTAAAAGGATAAACACAGCATCATCTCGTTTGTTGTCATACTCTTGAAAGATAAATTTATGAATTACATTGTTTATGGTAATTGACTCTTCTTGTGGGCATTTCCAGCGTGCTGTATTTCACCAGATCTCACAAACAAAGGTGAACAGACCAGAGGCTTAATCAACAACAGTGTTTTAATATTCAGTTCAGTTTATTTATATGTAGGCTGAACTCTGTGTTGTGCTGTTATGACTCCGCCCATTCGTTCCCCTCGGGACGCGAACTCACGATCTCCGGAATGAGAGTCGGACTCTCTAACCAGAAGGCCAAAACCCAAGGCTCTGGCCTTGTGACCAGAGAATTCTTTTGAGCTGTTGGGAGTGAGGTTTACTAACTACATCTGCACAGCGACACCTGCTGGCCTCCGTTACACTCACCCCCCTAAAGTCACTCCCACCCGGGTCATGGCACCATTATAGCGGCTGCACTCTGCATTGTGTTGTTATGACTCTGCCCATTCGCTCCCCTCAGGACACGAACTCATGATCTCTGGCATGGGAGTCGGACTCTCTAACCAGAAAGCCAAAACCCACAGCTCTGGCCTTGTGACCAGAGAATTCTTTTGAGCTGTTGGGAGTGAGGTTTACTAACTACATCTGTACAGCAACACCTGCTGGCCTCCATTACATATACAGTGTCAAATCCCAACATAAGTCGCACCAAGGTGCATCACAAGAAGGAGGTCGAATCATACCCAACTTCTGTGCAAGCACAGTGGCAACAGTGGTGACGAAGAACTCTATGTGTTTTTTGATAACAGGCGAAAGCCTCAAGCAGACCAAACTCATTGGGGTGACCATCTGCTTCAGCCATAATAAAAAAGTGAGTTTGTCCTTTAAGCAGCGTTGTTATGGTTTTCCGTGGCAGCATTTTTACCTCACAGCAAGAAGATCTGCAGTTCAAAGCCCGCCCATGTTCAAATCTCCTCAAATTCAGAGTTTTGACACAAAGGGCAGCTGATACAAAAGTTGTGCCAAACCAGCTGAGGAGCAGCTGAGATTAATGGGATTCACTCAAGGACACATAGCAAAGTCTTGAGTATTAACATGTCCATCAGATTTTCCAAACTGCAGCGTTGACACCCCATAGCGAGTCTTCTTGACAAATGCGATCTTTTAGGCACTGGTAGTAATGGGTGTCCAGCACAGAGGCAAATACACTGTTTTAAAAAAAAACTTTAAGAAAGCTAAAAAGACAACAGCTCTTCAAAAGAAGTCAAGGCTACTTGCAGAAAAGGCCCCACCACCTGTATTCACTAATATATGTTGTTGGTAGCCATATTGTTAAGGACTCATCCTTGCTATGTCTCTTCTTTTGTGAAATGTCATGTGTTTAAAAAGGGAAAATTCACCAAATTTTCATTAAACAAGGCTGATTTATAACATTTTTAATTAAATTATATGTACATTTTCAGTTAGTGGCAAAGTTGAAATTTTATAAAATGTCATAAAACAATATACTGTCTTCTCATAAGTGTTACAGTGTGGACCACAGAGATGGAAAAGACTAGAGTAGACAATGTCATTAGTTCAACCAGCTGGTAACAGTGCTCAGACTATCATTTTGTTAAAGCAATCAAATGAAGTTCCGCAAATAAAGCAAATTTGTTTACAGCTTACACCATAAAGCTTTGGGGAGGGGGCCGCTGGTCATTCAGTTTACTGAATCATTACTGAATGCTTCCAATTCAGAGCCAAAATCATAATAATACACCTTACCTGGGTGATAGCAGAGGCAACTGAAAGTTTGAAGCACTCGTAACAATATTCCATTTCAGTGCCCAAGAATACAGTTACCAAAATCACCTACCTAATGCAGAGTCATTTAAAGAAAAGGCTTGTGGAATAATTTACAATAACCAATTTTCTCAAAGGTAATTCCTTGTACAAGATGGAGGATAAATGTATCACAGAAACAAGGTTGATGTCCACTTTATTCTTCTTTTTTCATCTGGTGTGGAGGATCCATCAATTTCTGTTCAATCCACTAGACGGCGGATGCAGCCTGTGAGCTGTTGCCAGCAGCCGCCATCTTGCTTTGCGTTATTCTGCGTCGTCAGACGTTAGAAAAAATAGAAATTGATGATGCGCTGACTTAAATTTGGGTTAAAGCGATCTGAAAATACTGTTTTGTGCGGCGACAAGCTGACAAAGGAGTATCAGGAGTAAATAAAGGTTAAATAAATAAATAATGGGGTGAGCTTTTGTAAGTGTGTATTATATGCAATATAAATGATGTGGGGAAATGAATAAAATGGCTGAAAAAAGGTTAGAAAATGTTTTTTGTGTCGATGTGTATTCTGTAAAGTAGTGAATTCAGTTTTACTGCCTGAATACTTTGTCGTGATAAATATCGCACCATTCGCTTTAGCAATTCAATTAGAAGTCTCACTTTCATAAGTCTCAATTTATCCCTTTTTAATTAGCTTCAGGTTTTTTCTTCACATCAGCTTTTCCATCCTGATATATTCTGTAACAGAAAATTCATAGAATGGAAATGCTTTTTCTCTCAGTTTGGTAGGTCACATGACAGTCGCTTTGACATTGTATATTCTACTAATATAAGAACATACACAAATTAGATTAATTTCTTATAATTTCTCTATGATATACTGAATATTTCCGTGTATTATTTTCAGATTTCTTTCAAAGTAAAAGCAGGAGCCACAGGTGGGTTAAGAGCAGTCTTTAATATTAATATCTTTAATATGATGTGAGCACACAAAGCTCTTACTTTTACTTTTTGTTTTGACAAATAGTGGCTGTACGAATGTGGGACTGAGTTTGAATACATGTACACAGCCTTTTCTCATGAAGCTCAAAATTGAGTTCAGATGCATCCTGTTTCCACTGATCATCCTTGAGATGTTTCTACATCTTATTTGGAGTCCACCTGGGGTAAATTCAGTTGATTGGACATGATTTGGAAAGACACACGCCTGTCTACATATAAAGTCCCACAGTTAACAGTGAATGTCAGAGCACACCAAACATGAAGTCAAAGGAATTGTCTGTAGACCTATGAGACAGGATTGCACAACTCTGGGGAAGGGTACAGAAATATTTCTATCCATCACACCATGATGGATAGAGCAAAGTAATTAGTTATGGATTTAAATATTTTATCTGGTGGGGAAATCATGTAATCTGTCAGTCGCCTGTGGATTTGGGGCTCTAATGAACAGATGATGCCATATTTCCACTGGCAGCTGCATTCAGCAGAAGGATTTTCCCAGTTTTAAGACACATATGCGACCTGGGGATGCTGGATTTGAGCGGGATTTGCCAAGGTCTGACCGCAAATGTGGATAGAATCCAGCTGAGTGCACTCTGACTTCCAGATTTTAAAAAGCATGCAACCACGTTGTCTTTTTCTTCAGTTGACTCAGACCTTGTCTAAATGAACGACCGCACTGCATCGAAAACTGCCATCGCTCCAAAATTGTGCAGAATTCACACCCCATGCCAGAGCTTTGGCCAAACAAAAGCCCAGTCTGAAGCATTAGACAGCCACAGGATATAAATGCATGTGTATTAACTAAGAGAAGAATCACTAGAGGTTGCAAAGAACAGCTAACTCAGACGAAAAAAATTACTGGAGATCATGATGATAATGTAACACAAGGTTTGAATCACCAGAGGTCAATGAAGCCACATGAAATCATACAACCCCAATTCCAATGACGGGACATTGTGTGAAATGCAAATAAAAGCAGAATACAATGATTTGCAAATCCTCTTCAACCTATATTCAATTGAATACAACACAAAGACAAGATATTTAATGTTCAAACTGATAGATTTTTTGTTTTTGTGCAAATATTTGCTCATTTTGAAATGGATCCCTGCAACACGTTTCAAAAAAGCTGTGACAGTGGTATGTTTACCACTGTGTTACATCACCTTTCCTTCTAACAACACTCAATAAGTGTTTGGGAACTGAGGACACTAATTGTTGAAGCTTTGTAGGTGGAATTCTTTCCCATTCTTGCTTGATGTACGACTTCAGTTGTTCAACAGTCCGGGGCCTCCGTTGTCGTATTTTGCACTTCGTAATGTGCCACACATTTTCAATGGGCGACAGGTCTGGACTGCAGGCAGGCCAGTCTAGTACCCGCACTCTTTTACTATGAAGCCACACTGTTCTAACACGTGCAGACTGTGGCTCCTCATTGTCTTGAGGAAATAAGCAGGGACATCCCTGAAAAAGATGCTGCTTGGATGGCAGCATGTGTTGCTCCAAAACCTGGATGTACCTTTCAGCATTGATGGTGCCATCACAGATGTGTAAGTTGTCCATGCCATGGGCACTAACACACCCCCATACCATCACAGATTCTGGCTTTTGAACTTTGTGCTGGTAACAATCTGGATGGTCGTTTTCCTCTTTTCTCCGGAAGACACGACGTCCATGATTTCCAAAAACAATTTGACATGTGGACTCATCAGACCACAGCACACTTTTCCACTTTGCGTCTGTCCATTTCAAATGAGCTCGGGCCCAGAGAAGGCGGTGGCATGTCTGGATGTTGTTGATGTATGGCTTTCACTTTGCATGGTAGAGTTTTAACTTGCACTTGTAGATGTAGCGATGAATTGTGTTAACTGACAATGGTTTTCTGAAGTGTTCCTGAGCCCACGTGGTAAGATCCTTTACACAATGATGTCAGTTTTTAATGTAGTGCCGCCTGAGGGATCAAAGGTCACGGGCATTCAATGTTGGTTTCGGCCTTGCCGCTTACGTGTATAAAGTTCTCCAGATGCTCTGAATCTTCTGATTATATTATGGACTGTAGATGATGGAATCCCTAAATTCCTTGCAATTGAATGTTGAGAAACATTGTTCTTAAACTGTTGGACTATTTTTCACGCAGTTATTCACAAAGTGGTGATCCTCACCCATCTTTGCTTGTGAATGGCTGAGCCTTTTGGGGATGCTCCTTTTATACCCAATCATGACACTCACCTGTTTCCAATTAACCTGTTCACCAGTGGAATGTTCCAAATAGGTGTTCTTTGAGCATTCATCAACTTTCCCAGTATTTTGTTGCCCCTGTCCCAGCTTTTTTGAAATGTGTTGCAGGCATCCATATCAAAATGAGCAAATATTTGCACAAAAACAAAAATGTCTATCAGTTTGAACATTAAATATCTTGTCTTTGTGGTGTATTCAATTGAATATAGGTTGAAGAGGATTTGCAAATCATTGTATTCTGCTTTTATTTGCATTTCACACAATGTCCCGTCATTGGAATTGGGGTTGTATATGCACGAGATAACATTAGAAATAGAGTAACCCACGGGCCAGAAGAAAACGCAAGAAACATGAATCACCACAGCAACTACTTCAACACTGAAGATTCATGATAGCATCTCACACACCCTAGTAGTATCAGGTATCTTGCACTATGGATGTGATAAACGCAGCTGCAAACATGCATATGTCAGCAGCAGTATAAGGACCATCTAATATTCTTATGCCATAACTTCTCCACAACAACTACGAAATGAAACACACACTTGAAACCTCTTAAGGACTTTGCAGACATGATCAAATGTCTTTTAAAAGTATGAAGTAATGGATCGCTCAGGGTGAGGAGGAGCTCCTTAGAGGGAAGAAAGTATCTGTAGCAAACAAGAGTGCTCAGACTTCCTACTGCACACTAATACACCACTATCATTAGTAGTACTAACTGCAGCATTGCAACAGAAAAATGTTTTCTTTTTAAGTATTTAAAGAGATTTCCACAGCACTTTACAGTAATGTCTGACTTACACACTCACGCACTATGGTCTGCACATTAGAGGAACAGTTTGTGGATGAAAAACAATTTTACATTCAAACAACAATAGCCAAGGCTTGAACCTCAACTTGCTTTTCCTTCTGAGTCATGCCCTGCCCAGATGTGCCTGAAATGTGAAACAGTAAATCCAACAAGTTTCACCTGGAGATGTTCTTGTTTTTGTCTATAACCTACAAGGGAGAAGAAAACCCTGTGCTATGGCCGGCCAGTGCACTGCATGTTTGTGTTCCAGCTGACCACCTCAGGAAGTGATGTTGATGATGAGCTCCTCCCCTACACTCAAAGAGCTGCTCATCACTGAAACCACCTCTTGTGGTAACTAGTTGGAACACAAACTGACAGATTGTTGGCCCATCACAGCACACATCTGCCCATCCCTGATTTAGGCAAAATAGAACAGGCACATACATAATTACACAAGCACTCAATCACACACACGTATAGCAATGAATGGGTGTGTTTAAATCACAATATTTTGTAATTATAGTCAACTGTCACACTCGAAAACCCTAAAGGCATAAAAGCTGGATGAACAACATTTTTTCCACTCAACATGCAGAATGTGTGTAAAAAATATGGCACATAACAGTCTTGTTTCTCTGCAGCCCTATTTGTAATTTTATGACACAAACACATCAGAGAATCAGAATCAAATTTATTGCCAAGTGAGTTCGCACATACAAGGAATTTAATCTGGTGTTATTGGTGCATAAACAATAAAAAAAGAAAAGAAAAACACTTCTATAAGAAGTTGTTGTTATCCATTTGGCTGCTCCCGTATTGTTCGGGGTCGCCACCGTGGATACAACCAGATCTGCATCGGTATTTGGCACAGGTTTTACGCCGATGCCCTTCCTGACGCAACTCCAGTTTCACCCGAAGAAACACACACAGCCGCTGGTGTTCCGAAGAGGTCTCCCTGCCAAGTACTAACCAGATCCTGCACTGCTTAGCTTGTGAGATCTGACGGGATCAGGCTTACACAGAGCAGACCAGCTGCCAGACTCTGCTAGTAAAAAGAGTAAAAAAAACCCGATGTTCACTGTTGAATAAATAAAGCGTAATGGAATAGGACAGTGCATAAACAGGTGATTGGAGTACAGATGTACAGTACCTTTTAGTGTATGGATGATCTGCACTTTATGGGAATGGGGGAGGGAGGCAGGGTAAGTGGTGGTCTCTGGCATTGTTTATGAGTCCAGCAGCAGATGGAAAGAAGCTGCTTTTGTGTCTTGAGGTTTTAGTCCTGATGGACCTCACCTCCTACCAGATGGAAGGGTAACAAAAAGTTTGTGTCCTGGGAGAGAGGGATCGGCCTCAATCTTCCTTCCTCAGCGCCCTGGAGGTGTACAGGTCCTGTAGGGATGATAGACTGCAGTCAATCACCTTCTCTGCTGTGTGGATGATATGCTGCAGTCTGCTCCTGTCCTTAGCAGTGGCAGCAGCGTACAAGACAGTGATGGAAGAGGAGACAATGGACTCAATGATGGCAGTGTAGAAGTTCATCACTGATTTTAGCAGGTTGAACTTCTTCAGCTGCCGCAGAAAGTACATCCTCTGATGTGCTCTCTCGATGAGAGAGCTGACGTTAAATGGACTGCATTTATATAGCACTTTTCCATCTGCATCAGACGCTCAAAGCGCTTTAGACACTAATGCCTCACATTCACCCCAATGTGAGGATGCTGCCATACATGGTACTCACTACACACCGGGAGCCACTAGGCAATTAAGGCTCTTGCCCAAGGGTGCTTAGTGATTTTCCAGTCAGGCTGGGATTTGAACCTGGGATCCTCTGGTCTCAAGCCCAACACTTAACCACTAGACCATCACCTCCCCTTTCTGGGGAGTCACACGGGGTGATGGGGGCAGCCAGGAGTGGGTTCTTTCTGAAGTCAATAACCATCTCCACTGTCTTGAGGTGTTCAGCTCCAGATTGTTCTGTCTGCACCAGGACACCAAGTGATTGATCTCCCATCTGTAGGCAGACTCGTCCCCATAGGAGATCAGTCCAATGAGGGTCCATTTTTATTAAAATATTGCCGTTATTCTTATGATATGTTATGATATGTGCTTCCATCTGTCTTTAATCAGTAAACATTATGTTAAGATTCAACCAGAGATAAGGATTAGGACCCAAAAATGCAGAGAGCTACAATGGAAAAATAATAATAATAATAATAATAATAATTGTGTGAACATAACTGGAATTGGAAATGTACAATTCTGGGAGGACACTGGAGCTCGGAGACACTTACTTAACCCAAATGGTGGATGAAGCGAGTTTCTGAGCCAGATGGTGAAGGATGAATGAACCAGAACAGGAACCAGGCGGCCGCCACACACATTTTTTAACACATTTAATGTTTGACATAAAATGCCATTAATACAGAGCAATGTTGGCTGCATGCTGTCAAAATGAAGCCCCCAGAACACTGTAATACATACAGATTTAGCAATTATTTTCAAATAAGAATTTAAGTTTATCGTTATAGTTATGGTTATAATGACCATGCGCGAGCACTTAAGAGCTTTTTCCTGGTGTCAGTGTGCTGCTCAGTGGCTGTAGGATTGTAGTTAGGAACACTGTAACACACAGACTTGTAAGGTGAATGAGCCAAAGAAATGTGAGACGTTATGATAATGGCACACATGGTAAGTGCTTTTACTAGTGATGGAGAAACAGAAGCGTTTTAAACTACTGAATCAATATGAAGTAATTGTGTTGAAATGGTTCAGTGTTTTGAAACTTTTGATACAATTAAATATGGCGACATCTGCTGTCCAATATTCAACATAGCACTAACATGGAACTATAAAGGGAAAGGTGTCATGAAACAGTAAGGCACTGCTATGTATGTTAAATAATAAGGTTCTGTGAGTGTGTGTGTTCGTGTGTGTGTATATATATATATATATATATATATATATATATATATATACACACACACATGCACACACACACAAGCGTGTTGCCTATGGGCTCTAGATTTGGTAGTGTTTGTACCATAGGTAGCTGGTGATTCCAGAATGTTTTTAGAACCTTAGACCTCAACAGTTTTGATAAGAGGAACTCATCCCTTTTATTTCCTGTTAATTATGTAATTTTTCATGTTAATTTATTGTTAGACAATAAGCATGCCATATGGAAAACGTCAGCTATCCACAGTTTCCCTGTGATCAAAGTTGCACGCACGCGCTTTTAAATTGACAAAAAAAAAAAAAAAGACGGTGGCAGAAGACATTAAAACTACTACACATTTCACTCATGGTACCATTATGAGACTTCAATCGTTCATGGTAACAGCAATATAACCCTTAAATAAACTGACTAAACCAATTGAGATACAAAATCATAATAAATCAATAACACTAACAACACTGTTAAACTACCATGAACCACAATAACAACATTTAAAATCTCAAAACCCGAACTCCCATGGTGCATTGCAGCACAATGTCCATTGTTTACAGTTAGCTACAATTGGTAATTTCTCCAAAAATATTTGTCCTTTCAACTTTCTGTTTTCACAGTGTTCATCCTTGACCCAAAATTCGTAAGTATACCAAATGGTAAATGTCAGCTCTCCCTGGTTTTTGCGTGATTGAAGCCGTACACACATGCACACAGAAGCCATATTTTATATATATATATATATATATATATGCATTCAATAACCAAATCTTATAAACCACCACCCCTCTAGCTTCACTGCTGTTTTGTACTTTTGTTTTTTTCCAGACCTCTGCAGTGGAAACTCCTACAGACTCATTTCCACTGCTGTTGACTTACTTCCTGTCCCACTATATGCTGTCAGGCATTAGTAGTGGTGAAATTTAAGTAACGGATTTGTAATTTAGTGGGCTTCATGTACTGTAGCATTGCATACAAACACAGTGCTACAACAAATCAAATCAAATCAATTTTATTTATATAGCGTCAAATCACAACAAACAGTTGCCCCAAGGCGCTTTATATTGTAAGGCAAAAGCCATACAATAATTACAGAAAAACCCCAACGGTCAAAACGACCCCCTATGAGCAAGCACTTGGTGACAGTTGGAAGGAAAAACTCCCTTTTAACAGGAAGAAACCTCCAGCAGAACCAGGCTCAGGGAGGGGCAGTCTTCTGCTGGGACTGGTTGGGGCTGAGGGGAGAGAATCAGGAAAAAGACATGCTGTGCATCATGGGAACCCCCCAGCAGTCTAAGTCTATAGCAGCATAAGTAAGGGATGGTTCAGGGTCACCTGATCCAACCCTAACTATAAGCTTTAGCAAAAAGGAAAGTTTTAAGCTTAATCTTAAAAGTTTTATCTGAATTTAAAAGCAGGAAATTAGAGGTCATCCATGTCTTTATGTCTGAAAGACATTCCTGCAGTTTAACTAATTGGTGTGTGTCCTCTGGCTTCATGGATAGATAAAGAACAGAACCCAATACAATGAAAAAAACACCACTGTTATATACTTGGAAATACTCTTTGTAACAAGTAGCATGAAAATTCAGTAAGGTATATCTTATATATTATATTCCAATTCTAAGGTGGAACTATGCCAGTATACAAAGGTATATCTGAATACAGTGAGGAAAATAAGTATTTGAACACCCTGCGATTTTGCAAGTTCTCCCACTTAGAAATCATGGAGGGGTCTGAAATTTTCATCTTAGGTGCATGTCCACATGTATGATTTTTTTAATAATTTATTTGTATGTTACTGCTGCAAATAAGTATTTGACCCCCTACCAACCAGCAAGAATTCTGGCTCACACAGACCTGTTAATTTTTCTTTAAGAAGCCCTCTTATTCTGCACTCTTTACCTGTATTAACTGCACCTGTTTGAACTTGTTACCTGTATAAAAGACACCTGTTCACACACTCAATCAATCACACTCCAATCTGTCCACCATAGCCAAGACCCAAGAGCTGTCTAAGGACACCAGGGACAAAACTGTAGACCTGCACAAGGCTGGGATGGACTACAGGACAACAGGCAAGCAGCTTGGTAGAAGACAACAACTGTTATGATTATTTATTGGGAAGTGGAAGAAACACAAGATGACTATCACTCTCCCTCGGTCTGGAATTCCATGCAAGATCTCACTTTGTGGGGTAAGGATGATTCTGAGAAAGCTCAGAACTACACAGGAGGACCTGGTCAATGACCTGAAGAGAGCTAGGACCACAGTCACAAAGATTACATTAGTAACGCATGATGCTGTCATGGTTTAAAATCCTGCAGGGCAGCAAGGTCCCCCTGCTCAAGCCAGCACATATCCAGGCCCGTTTGAAGTTCACCAGTGACCATCTGGATGATCCAGAGGAGGCATGGGAGAAGGTCATGTTGTCAGATGAGACCAAAATAGAGCTTTTTGGAATCAACTCCACTTACCATGTTTAGAGGATGAGAACAACCCCAAGAAAACTATCCCAACCATGAAGCATGGGGGTGGAAACATCCTACTCTGGGGATGCTCTTCTGCAAAGAGGACAGGACGACTGCACCGTATTGAAGGGAGGATGGATGGGGTCATGTATTGTGAGATTTTGGCAAGCAACCTCCTTCCCTCAGTAAGAGCATTGAAGATGTGTCATGGCTGGGTCCTCCAGCATGACAATGACCCCAAACACACAGCCAGGGCAACTAAGGAGGGGCCCCGTAAGAACTCAATAGAAAATCTTTGGAGAGAGTTGAAACTCCAAACCTGAAAGATTTGGAGAAGATCTGTATGGAGGAGTGGACCAAAATCCCTGTTGCAGTGTGTGAAAACTTAGTCAAGAACTACAGGAAACGTCTGACCTCTGTAATGGCAGACAAAGGCTACTGTACCAAATATTAACTTTGATTTTCACAGGTGTTCAAATACTTATTTGCAGCAGTAACATACAAATAAATTATTAAAAAAATCATACATTGTGATTTCTGGATTTTTTTTTTTTTTTAGATTATGTCTCTCACAGTGGACATGCACCTAAGATGAAAATTTCAAACCCCTCCATGATTTCTAAGTGGGAGAACTTGCAAAATCGCAGGGTGTTCAATTACTTATTTTCCTCACTGTATCTGAAAAGGAAGAGTAAAATAGGAGAGTAGAAAAGAGTAGAGCAGAGCCACTTAGGTGCCTGGTCTTGAGAACCAGGGATGTAAAGCCTCTGGAGAATGAGTTTGTTTCAGGGTATAAATTGCTGTATTTTTACTTTATTGAATGTATGACATAAATTTTGAGGGATGCTGAATTTCATAGAATGTTTAAATGTAAAAAGATTTGCTCGCGTTTTAGTGTCCCTTACAGCTGTATGCAAAAATATGGGCACATCTGCGCAAATTAGATATTTTACTTTTTGTGACATCAAATCAAAAGAATTGTTGTTTAAAGCACTGGATTTTTTTTAATTAAAAATATTTTCTAAATCATTCCCTTAACCTTCAACTGAAAACAGATCTTTACAACATGCTCTAAATGAAATAAAAATCCAAAACACAAAATAATGGACTGCATATGTGCACGTCATGTGTCAAATGTGCCACAAGAGGAGTAAATACACTGGACAAAGTTTAAACCAATATTAAGTAAAGCTACAGGGCCAGACCTGCACCACATACGGGCAAGTCAGACCACATCTCTCTGCAACTCATCCCTACATATACGAGGTCTGTCAATAAAGTAACGGTCCTTTTTATTTTTTGTTTAAACTATATGGATTTCATTCATATGTTTTTACGTCAGACATGCTTGAACCCTCGTGCGCATGCGTGAGTTTTTCCACACCTGTCGGTGACGTCATTCGCCTGTGAGCACGCCTTGGGAAGGAGTGGTCCCGCCCCCTCATCGGAATTTCATTGTCTGGAAATGGCAGAATGAAAAGGACTTTTTTTCCATCAGATTTTTTTCAGAAGCTGTTAGAAATTGGCACCTGGAAACCATTCGAAAAATTTATCTGGCTTTCGGTGAAAATTTTGCGGGCTTCACAGA
Source organism: Thalassophryne amazonica (assembly GCF_902500255.1). NCBI lineage: Eukaryota > Metazoa > Chordata > Actinopteri > Batrachoidiformes > Batrachoididae > Thalassophryne > Thalassophryne amazonica. Next base: position 76,983,986 of record NC_047105.1, on the reverse strand, counting down.
GAATAAGGGCTGTTACTGTCGCTTTAAGGACGGTCGGCGCACCGCGCTCCGAGCTGCGACGACAACGCACAAACCACTGGATAATTTCTAAGCTGATGGCTCTGTGGATACGAGACGTCGTGTGCTCTTTCTCTGGTTATCACAAGAGCTGGACATCAGCCATTTTCCGGCAGATTTCACTTTTAACCAGAGATTTTGTCATGGAACGCCGCGCGGAGGCTTCGCGCGTCACGACCGATTCGCTTGATGAGCGAGACAAAGAACGCCTCCGTTTCGGCGTGTCAGAGGACAGGTTTGGGCATGTCTAGCTCGGCTTTCAATGCTTACCAGTCCAGTAAGTATCAGAGAAACTGTGGAGAGCTGCCAATTTCAGCAGCTGCAGGACTGCTTCAACAGCACCGACTGGGACATCTTTGAGGATGAGGACCTGGATGTGTTTACAGACACTGTACTGTGTTACATTAAGAACTGTGTAGATTCGGTCACAGTGGAGAAAAGCATCTGGGTCTACCCCAATCAGAAACCCTGGATGACCAGGGAGGTGAAGCAGCTGCTGAAAGAGAGAAACTCCACCTCCAAAGCTGGTGATAGGGCTCTATACAGCACAGCCTGCACCAACCTGAAGAGAGGCATCAGGAAGGCCAAGGAGGATTTCAGGAGGAGGATCGACGACGACATGGCCAGCAACAGCAGCAGGCAGGTATGGATGAAGGTCCAACACCTCACTAACTACAAACCCGCCATCAGAGGTGCTGAAGGTGACGCCACCTTGGCAGATGAGTTAAATCTCTTCTTTGCTCGCTTTGAGACTGTGACATCAGGAGCAGCCACGTCGCCAGCAGCGAGGAGCAAATTCATGGTGGCGGAGCATGAGGTGAGGCACACGCTGAAGCATGTCAACCCACGCAAAGCAATGGACCCCACCGGCGTCTCTGGACAGGTGCTGAAAGACAGTGCAGGCCAGCTTGCTGGGATTTTCACTAAAATCTTCAACTGGTCCCTGACATACAGTCTGCTGTCCCATCAGGTCTGAAGACCTCCACCATAGTCCCACTACCCAAGAAAGCCCCCATAACCAGCCTCAATCACTACCAGCCAACAGGTCAGCTGAGGATGCCATAACCTCTGCCCTCCACACCACGCTGATCCACCTGGATCAACAGGGTAACTACGCCCATCTTCTATTTGTGGATTATAGTTCACCATTCAACACCATCCTCCCCCATGGCCTCATGAGGAAACTGCTGAACCTCGGTTTACCTCATTCCATGTCTTTGGATTAAGGAGTTTCTGTTAGATTAACAACATAGTGTGTTAGATAACACACTTGGTAAAGAAGGCACAGCAAAGACTCCACTTTATGAGAATCCTCAGGAAAAATAACATAAACCAGAGATTGCTCGTGTCTTTTTGCCGCTCTACCATGGAGAGCATCCTCACATACTACCTCTGTATGTGTTTTGCCAGTTGCACGGTGGCAAACAGGAAAGAGCTCCAGAGGGTTACCAAAATGGCAGAGAACATAATTGGGTGCCCTCTACCCACTATTACATTCTTGTATCTGTTTTCTTTTTTAATTTGCACTGTGGACATACCTTTTTCATTCTGTTAAATTTTATGTTTATTTTCTTTTCTTCCCCAGACCATTTAAGTCTGCACACGGTTTACTCAAGTTTATATTTGCACTGAAAGGCTTGCACCTTACCTTTCGTTGTACTTTTTACAATGACAATGAAGAATCTCTGTATCAATTACTCACACCCTTTACTGGGACACAAATATGTAAAGTTATTGCAGTCATGGAATCAAGAATTTTTTTTAAATTAAATCAATCAATAAGAAAGGGGATAGTGTGGCACAGTATTGTAATTACCTCCACCAAGGAGGTTATGTTTTCGGTCGAGTTTGTTTGTTTGTTTGTTTGTTTGTCTGTCTGTTTGTCAGCAGGATAACTCAAAAAGTTTTGAAAGGATTTTGATGAAATTTTGTGGAGTGGTTGGAAATGACAAGAGGAACAAGTGATTAAATTTTAGTGGTGATCTGGATCACGATCCGGATCCAGGAATTTTTTTTAAAGGATTCTTCACCATTGCGGGATTGGGGGAATTTTGACATTCTAGTTTCTAACTCCACAAAAACAAAGCAGAAAGGCTTGAAAAAAATTAGGGTGCAACATAGTCAAATGTTCTATCAAACAACAACGTTTGGTGATGATCGAATCCGGATTCCGGATCTGGTGATCCAGAATATGCAAAAATATAGGGAAAATAGAAAATGTGTCAGTGTGAGGTGACAAATGAAGCTAGAGATGCACAACTAACACAAAATTGTAGCTGAATCTGTACTGATTCAGTAAGGTGTCATCAGATTTGATGTAGCTTCAAATGTTATGGAGCTAGATCCAGAAGAAAACCGCCATTACCGAAAAATCGTTTTTATACAATAACTTTTGAACTAATAAAGACATAAAAGTGATTCCAAGTTCTAGTGGTATGTTTTCATGATCAAGGATATCAAATATAAAGGAAAGAAAAGTGTATGTATCATAGTTTTGGTTGTAACACTGAATTGTTGAATAGATCACTGTGCCAAGGAGGGAATCTCTTTTGGGTCAGTGACCCTATGGCCTTGTTTAGAGAAGTGTTTCATAAATGTTAAAAAATTAATATATTTGCAGTTTAGCTGAATAATAAAATGAATTTTGTCTCTTGTTTTTGTCTATAAGCACATGCAATATCAGTATCAGTGCTCAGATGACAGTAGCTTCTGGGAAACGTGCAAGTTGCAATAAACTGTGATGCCAAGTGCTAAGGATACATGCTATCCAGTCACAGCAGATGAAACGTTTTTTTACTACTGAGCAAACATCATTGTTAGACTTTTTTTAGGTTCAATGATTCCACAGCGTGTAGATGTTATGGCGTCAGTAACCCCATGGCCTTGGCGGAGGTTTGTACTCTCTGAGTGCTTCTAGTTAGGAATGTATTGATGTGATGATTATAATAATTATTATTACTATTATTAGATAGATAGAGATGGAAAGATGAGGTCATAAAGGATAGATAATATCCACAGATTTGCCAAAAAAAATAGCGATTCCTTCGCCCCACCCCCAACTTTCGCATAAGACTGTAACATACTACATTTTGCTAGGACTCTGGGCTTTGCCTCCTGGTGGTACTTTCAGCCATCTGTCATTGGGAACACTGCACTATGTGGTATATAGTTCCATTGCATCAACATTTCTATTACTGCATGTTCTGACTGTTCTGTTTTGTTCTTTTGTTTTATTTGTTAGTATGGCCATAGCAGATGATCACCCAACTGAGTCTTGTCTACTGGAGGTTTCTTCTGATCATGAAAAAATACCTGAGGGAGTTTTTCCTTACCATTATTGTTAATGTAGTTGCTCAGGGGGTGGGTAAGGTTTAAACCTTGATTTTGATTGATTGAAAGTTTTATTATTTTGTTTTAAAGTTTTATTTAGTGCTTTGGGGTGACGGATAAACAAAGTGAATTGTGCATACATAGCACAGATTGACCTGTTGGGCAGAATATTTCATGACGCCTGTCTGCCCCAGACGGAGACATATAGACCTTCACTTTTATCAGGCATGTATCATCAAGTTGGTCCGAGGACAAGCGTCATGGATTCATTGTGACCAGCTTTTTCATAGCTTCCTGTCTGAACATTCCTGCTAGCAGTCTCAGAAACCTCTACCCCACCTTGGCCAATCAGATCACATGTCCTTGCTTGTGAGGCCAGCATACAGCTCCCTCAGGAAAAGTGCTCCTGTGATATCCAGAACTGTTAAAATCTGGCCTGATGGTGCTATTCAACAACTCCAGGACTGCTTTGAGTCCACAAACTGGTCTGTTTCTGAACATGAGGACTTGGAACAGTATACAGCAGCTGTCTTGGGATATATCAGGTTCTGCACCGACATGGTCACTGTGGATAAGTACATCCATGTTTATCCCAATACAAAGCCTTGGATGACTCGGGAGGTGCGGAACCTGCTCCAGGAGAGGAACTCCGCCTTCAGGTGTGGTAATGGGGAGCTGTACAGCACTGCCAGAGCCAACCTGAAGAAGGGGATCAGACATGCCAAGACAGCTTATAGGAGGCGAATAGAGGACCGCTTCCAGAGTCAGGACTCTCGGCAGGTGTGGCAGGGTGTTCAGCACATCACGAACCACTGACCCAGCACCCTGTTGGCAGACTACAGTGATGCCTCACTGGCAGAGAACCTCAATAGCTTCTTTGCCCGTTTTGAGGTGCAGCCACCCGAGACAGTCGCCGTCCCCTCACCTGCCCTCAACAGCCACGTCCTCACACTGGAGGAACAGGAGGTGGGGCGGGTGTTGAGGGGGGTGAATTCAAGGAAAGCTGCGGGTCCGGACGGCATCTCGGGACGGGTGCTGAGGGAATGTAGAGCTCAGTTAGCTGGTGTGTTTACAAACATTTTCAACCAGTCCCTGAGCCAGGCTGTTGTCCCCCCCCGCCTGAAGTCCTCTATTATTGTCCCCCTCCCTAAGAAGACCAGGATCAGTGATCTGAATGACTATCACCCCATTGCACTAACTCCAATTATTATAAAGTGCTTCGAAAAGTTAGTTCGGGCCTACATCATCTCCTGCCTTCCCCCTGGGTTTGACCCTCACCAGTTTCCTTATTGTACGAGCAGGTCCACGGAGGATGCCATCATTATGGCTCTACATGCTGCTCTGTCCCATCTGGAGCAGCAGGGGAGCTATGTGAGGCTGTTCTTTGTGGACTTTAGCTCAGCATTTATTACCATTCTTCCAAGCAGGCTGGTGATTAAGTTGTTGGACCTGGGGTTGTCCCACTCCATTTGCCGGTGGATCTTGGACTTCCTCACAGAGCGCTCTCAGAGGGTGAGAGTTGGCCCTCACATCTCTTCGGCCATTAGCTTCAGCACCGGCTCCCCTCAGGGTTTGCGTGCTGAGTCCTTTGCTCTACACCTATGACTGCACCCCCTCTCACTTCAGCAACAATATCATTAAGTTTGCTGATGATACTACTGTGGTGGGACTCATTTCTGGTGAGGATGAGTCCGCCTATAGAAAGGAGGTGCAGCGGTTGTCGGTCTGGTGTAGGGAGAACAATTTGATCCTCAACACCTCAAAGACAAAGGAGATGGTGGTGGACTATAGAAGGAGGAAAACAGTCATCCAGCCACTGGTCATCGATGGGGACTGTGTGGAGTGGGTCTCTGAATTTCATTTTCTGGGCATGTATTTGAGAGACGACCTGACTTGGAGCACAAACACTATGGCTACCATCAAGAACGCACAGCAGAGACTATTTCCTGAGGGTTCTCAGGAATAACCATCTGCCACAGAGACTGCTGGTGTCCTTCTATCGCTGCTCCATAGAGAGCCTTTTGACCTACTGTCTGTGTGTGAGGTTTTCTAGCTGCACAGTCACAGACAGGAAAGCTCTCCAGAGGGTCGTCACCACAGCCCAGAAGATCACCAGTTGTCTCTTGCCTTCATTAGAGGAACTGTATACAAGTTGTCTCAGGAAGGCAAGGACTATAATCAGAGACTCCTCCCATCCTGGACACTATTTGTTTGAATTATTGCCATCAGACAGACGATGCAGGGCACATAAGGCCAGAACAAACAGACTTAAAAATAGCTTTGTGGGAAGAGCTATTTGTGCACTAAATGCTGTTGGATCTGTCATTTTATGATTGTGATTGAGTGTTTTATCTAGGTTTTATGTTGAATTTTTAGGGTTATTTATTATTCTATTTATTTATTTTAAATGTGCTTTTAAGAGATTGTTTTTAATTTCATTGTCATGCACAGTATTTTTTTCTGGTGTCATGTACAATGATAATAATAAATTCTATTCCATTATATTCAGTCACTGCTATGGACTGTTGTCTACAGATCCTCAATATGATACTTTATAAGTCCATCCATCCATCCATCCATCCATTTTCTTCCGCTTTATCTGGAGTCGGGTCGCGGGGGCAGCAGCTCAAGCAAAGCCGCCCAGACCTCCCAATCCACAAGTATCACTGAAAATGAATATTCAGGAGACACACACATAATTGATAATTCACCACAACACCACTTGACATAAATATGAGATATGAATGTAACATGCAAGTATACTAGAAAGTACACTGAAAAAAAAAAAATCACACAAGACTGACACAGATGAAGACTTAGTAAACACTACAAAGATAGCACATTATTTTCTTTTATTTATTATTATTGATTCAAGGTATCCTAGGGTTTATGTGCATTTTTTTTCAGTGGCTATATTATGTAAGGACCACGTTGTTGCAAAAAATCACCCAAAGAAACTTATTTTTAGCAAACTGGAACATAACTGCTTCAAGCTGCATCTGGAAAATAGCATCACTTGTGTGCCTTATTGAATTAAATACAATAGAATATTTAATGAAAGAAAATACACTTATTAAACATTTATATTTCAAAAAAAAAAAAAAAAACTTAGGGAAGACACTGTACATAAAAGTCAAAGCCATGTCTTAATAAGCCACATTCAACCACATTTATGTTACTCTTTGCTTTAGGAATTAAACAATGAAATAAAACAATTTTGTTTACTTAGATATCTGAACATTATGCATCTGAACATTGTAGGAAGTCCTACAAGGTAAGCTGTAAAGCATCTCAAGGCCAAAGCGAGTTAATCACTACTATAGCTGCATTCACGTACGCAGATATTTGACCAAGCGGTTTCATCCACCACAGACATGTACCACAACATAAAATATATTTTACATTTATAGCTAATTACTACACCGGAAAGATGCACAATAACATTGGCACACAATAGTAGCAATCAGACATAGTTGTGGCATTTACACTTTGTTTCAAGTGAAAAAAAGACATAGTGATGCTTTTCACTGAAATAATAACAGGAAAAGTGTGATGGAGTCAAGCTATATGTCACTACTTGAGGTGAAAGAAGCCAGATGGTTTAGCTGGCGGGGCCATTAGCATGTTAGCTTGGTTCTTGTGAGTGATGATGATCTACAATAAATGACAACGGTATGAGTGAACCATTTAATTAGGTGCAATGAAATCCAATCAGTCCAAAAAAAATAAATAATGACTTAAAGTAAACATTTTATTGAACAGTATTTATTACATAATATGAAATTAGCATTGTTTTGAAACACATGATAATCTAAAATGACTGTGGTCATCATCTGATTGTTTCTTTTACACAGATTTCACTATATTTGCAATTTTATCTTGCAACCTGGAGCAAAAGGTAAATCATGAACAAGTTTGATCACAGAGCTGTTACCACCATCTTCTGTGAATCCGAATGTGTTGAAAGTGAATTAAAAATTATAAATAACACTTACAGTGCATGGAGGTTGCAACCAAGGTTCTCCATCAATTTGCATAGGCAGAGCTTTGATTGTTCTGTACACACAGACAAATAACAGAGAGGCTTAATTATACGCAATCCCGTGACAGACACAATGCAAAGCTTAATATCCCACATTTGACTTTGTATAGCCTATCAGTTTTAATTAAAGATCCACAATAAAGGTAGGCTTTGTTGGGCTCTTTGTTGGGCTGTTCAAAGGTCTTCTCAGAAACCAATAGATTATTTTTTACAAAATGTGGCCCAAAGTTGTTTGTGTCCAAGGATGAAAATAGGTGAAATCAGAAAATGTAAAACTTTATTGTCAATTATAGTGTTATTAGTACAGCTGATCCTCATAAAATGATGAAAGTTTTCCAGAATTTATCAGATTACAAGGATTGAGGTAAATTACTATTTATGTCGGCTATTACGATGTTGGCATGATATGTTTGATGAATTACAGGCTATTTTAAAGAAATGCCCGCTGCTTATAATGACGCCCAAAAGCTACTGACAATGATGGTAACCACAGCTGACACTAACAGTGAGTGCATTTGGCCCGTCAATATTCACGGTGGTCAAGAGACTTCACTTTCCAATGAACACAACACAAACAAATGCAGAAAAGACACACACACAGCATCAACAGGTAGCTGAAAAATGTGCTATCATCAAAAACATCTTAGAAATTGAGAAAACACAAAGAAATATAACCTGCAACACTTGCAACAATTTAATCTGAAAACATGTCTGCTGCAAATTCACAAAACGCACTGCAAATATCTAATAATAATTTCCTTTATTGTCATTGTACATACATACAATGAAATCTGTCCTCTGCATTTAACCCATCCTAATTACAGTTAGACACAATCCAACCACTAGGCGCAGTGAGCAGCCACAGTCCGGTGCCCGGGGACCAACTCCAGATGTAGAGATGCTGCCTTGGTCAAGGACAGAGAAAGAAGCAGACTCTAAATAAATATGTTTTTTAATTGTGGGAGGAAACTGGAGTCCCTGGAGGAAACCCACACAGGGAGAACATGCAAACTCCACACAGAAAGGGTGGGAAGCGATCCCACAACCTTCCTACTGTGAGGCACCAGTGCTAACCACTAACCCACACCTAAGGTACAATGGAAGTGGTAACAACACTAAAATGGGGTTTCTGCCCAGAGGACTTTTACTTACTGCCCAGAGGACTATTCTGCATCGTGGCACTCAGTCCATTGCTAGTAAGATTTATTTAGTCTGTTGATGATTTTACTCTTAAACTAGCTATATTTTCAGGGTTTATTTATTAATTTGTGATTCGCTGAGCTCTCTGACAGAAAATGTCCTCTCTGCAGAAACCTCTTTTTGTGTTGCAAATACTTACATTTTTTGTTTTGGGTATTTGTAGCATGTCTGTGTTGTTGCATGTGTTGTGTGAAATTACAGCAGACGTTATCAAAAAAATCGTTGCATGTGCTGTATGTTATATTTGTTTGTGGTCTCTGTATTTGCAAGTATTTTCTACATTTTCTGTATGAATTTGGGAGTTTTGTCTTATCTCTCGACCACAGTACAAACTCAACATGTTGCTGTAACACTACCCTGCATAACTACCAGTTCATCTAAAACCTGGAGACCTCCTAATTTCTGAGAAATGTTTATCCTGGATTACTGGGGTGTTTTACTGATCGAGTTTATTTGTTTGTTTGTTTTTTAAATTAAAAGGCTAGGCCTGATCTGAAATAAAATCCAACGAATTTCACTACAGGTATATTAACATTAAATGGATTTATTTAGTATGATAAAATAAGGTGTTAGGAATATGCATTCAATGCATGTATTTCTACTTTTGAAAATGCTGATTTAGTTCTATTCTTTTTTAAGCAGTAGTTTTGTATTGTGTTGTATTACTCTTTATTATATGGCTGCAACGCTACGCGCGCTCTGATTGGCTGATTTCCGGTCTGATATTTTCAAATATCAGACCAGTTACCATAACAGACAATTGGTCCGGAATGCGTATCACATTTGTGACTTTGTTTAAGATGATCCAGGCGGAGTGTAGATGTGAGGATAAAGTATGAAGCCAGGTGGCAGCACACAGAGCTGATGAGGTGCAGGATTTCTGGACATGAGGATCTGAGTTTCTTGCAAAGGCGGAAGTGCAGAACCGGGGTTGATATACTGCACGAGATGATGAGTCACAGTTGTAATGATCAGCTCTGCAGCCGAAAACAGACAGGAAAAGAGGCAGTACCCAGCGGGAACCAAGGCGACACACAACACTTCCCTCATTCAACAAGAAATTTAAAAGCAAAATAAAACAAAAAGCGAACAAAGAAATTATGAGCAACGAAGAGGACCATTCTCACAGCGAATTTTATTACACTGACGAGTTTGAACAGCAGGAATTAACAGCGAACAAGCTCGAAGTGGACACGCAAAATGTCCATGCAGCTACAAAAACAGCCATATAATAAACAAATGATTAACCTCACTTGCTCAGGAATATCAGACCTCTGTGTTTTTCGCTCGGTCCGTACTGTCAACACCTCAATCTGATATTTTCCCGTACAGACCTCGCGCTCAGTTAATAAACCTTTATAATATTGTCTCTGCACAAAGTGGACCTGACCTGATGGTAATTTGAGATGTCTGTGCCAGCCTGTGCCCGGCGCTCTTTAGTCCAGTGTAGATCTGCCCCATGTCGATGACTCCTTCCAGTCCCACCACCTCCAGACGTTTATCGCTCATATCTGTGCAAACACGCACGCATATGACCTTCAGCATTTGTAAATGATTAGTTATGGAGACAACAAGGTTGATGGCATTTGCAATGATGAAGGCAGGAAAAGCTGGTGATTCAGGAAAGCATGGGTTGGTATGAATCTTAATTATGTATCCAACCAGGTCAGCCTCACCTTGTGAGGTTATTTTAAGAATCTCAGGGTCAGTGATGACCTCACTGTTCTGTGCCTCTGACACACTGTCAGACTTCTTGGATTCACCCCAAATGTTGGAGCCTCCGTACATGCTGGGTATGTTGAGGACAGCAATGCCCTCCAGAGACACCCGGCTCAGATCCAGAGTTTTCCCAAAGCACTGTTAGTTAAAACAAGTTTGATCACGGGTAAGTCAAAATGTTTGCACTTGTGCGCACGAGATTAATGTGAAGGCATCAGCTTCAAATGGAGAAAGCGCTTCACCTCGATGGAGACACAATCTGTTAGGTTCTTGCAGGAGGCGGAGAAAGTCTCAGAAGTAGCAAACTCAAAATACCAAAGTTTGTTCTTCACTCTTACACACAGAGACAGAAAATAAATTCAGCATAACTCAAAATTAGCCATGGAGAAAATGTACTGTGCACCTAGTTAATCATCTCTCACCTGCTGTTGAACTTCTGAGGGCATTTCTCTCTCATTGTGTGAAAACGATGCGCGATAGACGCGTCCTACTCAGAGTCACATGAACACAGACAAATCCAGATCATGTCATATTTTAACTGTGTTTATGGCAGAATTTTTGCTTTAGAAATGCCTTGTTTTCATTTCTGATGACCTCACAAACACCAAAAATACGTTTTTATTATTAATAGTTAATAATAATAATTATGATAATGATAAGTTTAGATCAAAAGGTTAAAGGATGTATGTTTACTTCGTTACATTTTTGTGACAATTATCTGTACTTTCTACTCCTTACATTTCTGGAACTGACGTCGTTACTCGTTACATTTAGTCTGAAAATACTGCATTAAAAGGTTTTCCTGTTGTGCTGCATGGATATTTGCTACTGTCATTGCTACTGTACATTTCAATCAATCAGGTAAGTATCTGACAGGTCAGAACCCGCCCACTCAAAGCACCCAAGGATGCAAAGCATTGCATGAATATTCAGAATTCAGAAGAAGAACAATGGACGCGAAGACAGGTGACACAAGTCCGTGGCCATACCTAGAGAAAATATTTCAGTTCCAACATTATAAAAGACAACTCTGTTTTCTTTAGGTGTGTTCCATGCAGGCCGAAGATCAAGGAAGTGATGGCGTTTAAAAATTCGCCATCAAATTTGAAAAAGCATCTTGAGGTAAGGCTAACTGTATGCTTCGCCGTTATGTCAAATGCTATGTGCAGATTATGACTTGACAGCCTCAGCAGGTGCAGTCGACAGAGGCGATTGCTCTAAGACTGCAAGGGAAGCTCAGCTTCCCCTAAAATGTCAAAAAATAAGTGATCAAATATATACTGTTGTGTGTACATGTCATTGACTAAATATGCGCTACAACGCGCTCAACTTTTGTTCAGAATCAGTTTCTTATCACTGGTAACGACGCGGCTTTCCTCTCACTCAAACCCGCAGCTTCACAGTGCTTTAAACAGTGTGGACGCTGAGCGTCCACAGACTTCAATAGCGACACAAAGCATGCAGCGAAACGAGACAAGTCATTGGATAAATGCTGGGCTTTGTCCCGCCCATCAGACGCTCAGCGTGTCTGGGGGTCTATGGGGCAGTGGGCTGGCCTCGGCCCGGACGCTCAGCTTCTGCATGATGATTGGATGATCTGTCTGAGGCTGAATCCCTTTTTGATTGACAGCGAAATGAGTGAATCAGCGATCTTTTGGTGTAAACATCCGTGGGAGCATGGGAGCGCCGGTGTGAACGCGATCAGACACTACAAATTTGTGGGGGTCGCGTGGCGACGGACGCGCCTCCTTCGCCCGGTGTGTCGCTCTGCTTGGGTGGACTTTCGCTGCGAAAATTCGCCCCAGTGCGTCATCAAATAGGAGGAGCTTCCATTCTGCTCGGTGTCAAGTCATCATGACGGACCTTGATCACACGGAGTGAGTTGTTGTGAAAAGCTCCCAATACAGAGAGTATCATTATTTCCTGCAGCAGCTGTGTCTGGATGATGGCCACTTTCAGCGGTCCTTCCGCCTCTGCGGGACCCAGTTTGAGGACCAACTGTCCCGTTCACGCGTGCACATGTAAACAATTAAAAAAAAAAAAACTCTGCTGCTTGCTGCAGCTCGCTCTTCCCCCCAAAAACTCTGTCATAATTGTGTTTAGAAACCAGTCGCCATTTGTTTTATCATACATCTGTGTAGTTAATTAATAAAATATTCTCCACACAGACGATTCACTCGCGCGCGCACGTAAAAACAATAAAAAAAAAAAAGAAAGAACAAAACTCCGCGGCTTGCTGTGAGGCTGCTCCTCGCTCTTTCCCAAAAAAACTCTGTCATAATTGTCTTTAGAAACCAGTCACCATTTGCTTTATTATACACCTGTGTAGTTAATAAGTAAAATAATCTCCATGGATGATTCCCTCGCGCGCGCACGTAAAAAAAAGAAAAAGAAAAAGAAACTCCGCTCCCGCTGCTGTGGGGCTGCTGCTCGCTCCAAAAACTCTTGTCATGATTATGAAAAGGACAAAAGAGACATAAGTCCTCCTCACAGGCTGCTACCAGATACAGGACATGTTCACATCCTCAGTCAAACTCCAGACATCTCCACGTCACTACATATTCAGTCCCTGATTGATCATCGCGGCGCGAAGAGACGAAAAAGTTCACATTTTTCAACTTGGGGAGGAGCGCGACACGACGTGACGTGCCACAAATGCGCAAAACGCTCAAAATCACTTCACTCACGTCGCTTCACTCGCGTCCATCGTGTCGCGCTGCGCGGTTTGGTGCCAAAACGCGTCCTTACATAGGGATTACATGGCAACCTGTGGCTGCAGTCGCTATTGTCGCGCCCGGTGTGAACGCGGCGGGCATTTTCTTGGTCAAAAACGACTAGCGACAAATCAAGCTTCTATTTCTGGTGGGGGTTTTTTTGGAGCTGCTTGTGTTTGGAGACTGACTTCTATCACTCTTTCTGACTTCTATCGCAGTTTCTGTCCCTACCGAGCAGCGGGTGCTGCTGAGCTCCTCCACCATCACAAAGCACTCACAGGCAGACACACTTCACACTAGCCTCGCGCCAGTCCCAGCTAGCGAGCTAGCTAGGTAGCAAGCTGCACATAATGGCAGACAATTTGAATGTTGTGGACCGGATTTTGGCGAAGCCATTTGATAGTCTTCCTTACGAAGAAAAACTTAGAGTTAAACAGCAGGGCAGATCAACTCCTCAGATTAATTTGGTGCAAAAGGAAAAGTAGCTCAGCTCTCAATGGTTTGCAGGCCAAAGTTAAAGCAATAGCCCCCAGTGCAATGTTTGTGCATTACTATGCACACAGACTGAATCTGGTTCTGTCTCAGGGGGCTAAATGCTTATCTGAGTGCAGAATATTTTTTTGCATCACTCTCTGGGTTTGCCACATTTTTCTCAAAATCCACAAAGAGGATGTCTTTTCTTGAGTGTGCAGGCTGCTCAAGGTTGCCCAGAAATGCTCCTACTCAATGGAATTTCACATCACAGATAGTGAGCACTGTGGCAAACAATTATGATGCCCTCCTGCAAACTTTTGAGATGATCATTGCAGATAAGTCCATGGATGATGACACATTAGACTGTGCCAAAGGCCTTCTGATGAAACTGGAGGATTTTGAGTTTGTGTTCATGTTGTTTTGGCCAGTTCTTTGATTCAGGGAGACTGAGGTCTGAACTTCAAGTCCTATATTCAAACCAAGACTTGCAGGGCAACAGGGGAAAGCTATGTGATTTCTTGCTGTTTCTGAAAGACATGGAGTTGGACAGTGCAATGCCTCAGGTGTACACACTATTGTCATTAGTGGCAACAATTGGAGCTACATCTGCAGGTGTAGAGAGGAGCTTCTCCTGTTTAAAGTGGCTCAAGTCTTACACCCGCAACACCATGGGCCAAGGCCGTTTAAGCAGCCTAGCTCTGCTGGCCATTGAGAGCACACTAGTCAAGTCCCTGGAAAAGATGCCTTGTTGGTACGACAGGGTCACAGATCATTTTCTTGAAAAGGAACGGAGGGTAGAATTTACGTATAAATAAACCGACACATTTTATGATTTTGTTTTTTATGAAATGTTCAAATGTAGTGGAAATGTTTTTGTGCATAGCCTTCCTTTCAAATACGGTTCTTGATAATTGTATAAATGGTATATTTGTATAAATTGTATAAATGGTATATTTGTATAAATGGTCTTATACAGCTTTTGATAAATGATCAGTTTTTGATAACCCAGACTGTGTATAGTCTTAATTTACTGAGTATAGTATACAGTAGTTGCACTGCCTTCTCTGGCCACAATCCTGCATACTCTACCTTTAACACACCAATGTTTTGTCGACGTGGCTTCACCTTCCAGATGAGCCATAAAAACACTCCTAGGTCAGAGGTTGGGGTCAGCAAGACATTTGTATCTCTTTTCAGCTAAACTTCAACAGAACACCAACAAACACGCACAGTTTAATCTATGATTATTATGATCCTAAAAGTTGTTAGTCAAGGTGGGTTGGGGGTTAGGCGTCATCAGAAACATGTGACTGTCATTATTGGAAAGGCTATGTTGTGCAGTAATAACATATGCAATACAAAATCTTCCAATTTTCAGGGACCTTGTCAAGGTGGTAGGTGTTAGTTGTCAAGGTGGCCACCTTAGCTATAAAGTACCGGGGAAAACAGTGGAACTTAACTAATTTGGTCAAACTAATAGCCACCGACATGTGTCAAGTCAGCGTATGGCACCTATTTATCTGGTGTAGTTTTGTGCCTATTTATCTAATCCCAATGTCCAATTTGTTCAGTAAATGGAGTGTCCTGCCATACAATTATGTATCAACGTAAGTTATTAATCTCATCTAAATAACACGTAAATGCACACACACTCATAATCTTTTTTTTTTTTTTTTTTTTTTTACATATAACTAGACATAAGGGTGACTGGTTAAATCCAGAAATGTTGGTTTTGTGAATGGCCTTCCTTTCCAATACAGTTTCTGATAATTCAGCATGTGTGTATGGTCTTTACTTTTCTTATTCTTGCACCACGCAAGACACCAACATAGACACAGATAGTATCTCTACATCAACATACTATACATTAGGCCATATTTGTTGTGCACGCTGCTGGATGTAGTAACAGAATGTTGTTGATAAAAAAAATTAAAAGGCATAGCACTTGGCATAAGTTGCTGTTGTTTTCCTTTTACTGCTCTTAACAGAGCAGTGTTGGAGAATATGTTGGCAAGGAAATTACTTAATATATCCGTTAGTGGTAAACTAGTAAATGTGTTGTCATTCACAGAATTATAAGTAGGACTATGCACTGTATTGCCAATCACACACAATATCGACACCAATCTTTTCAGTACACCTACTGTTTATTGCCTGTGAGCATTTAGAAGTGACATTGGCAGGTCTGCAGGTATGTAATTAAGTATCATAATGGCACAGCAGACACGGAGAAAGACAGCCCATTGCGCGAGTACTTGTACTTTTGTACTCAAAAGTAAATTTAAAAGTTGGTACTTAGTACTTTTACTTAAGTACATTTTTGGTGTACTACTTCTACTTTTACTTGAGTAAATATTTCACAGGGTACTTCTACTTTTACTTAAGTACAAAACTTCAGTACTTCTTCCACCTCTGCTCACACTCAAGTCATCACATCATGCCGCATACTGTTCACTGTGACCGAACATCAATATATGACAAGTCGGGTAGCCCCGGTGCATCACTGTTTGACTCCCAGGAAACGCTAACCCTAACCATAACAATAACCATGAGTATAGCCCTAACCAAAACACATATAAATGTTCCCTGATGACACAGAAGTGATGCAGATAGTTCCATACACTGGCAGAGAGAAATAACACAGCTGTCAACAAAAGCATCTCCCCACCCCTCACTAAATGATGCAACAGGGCTCCCTACTCATCACATAGTGATGGCAGTGGCCAAGCATAAAAATGTGATGAGTTGGGCGTGAGAATGTGTTGTCTTGCAAGGTCACTTGGGTTTTGAGAACTGCCTACTCCTAGCAGATTTACCATAGAATACCATGGAGTTTGTAATTCATCAATGTAAATAACATGTTGGAAATTTTCATGTATCGATCCCCTGTAAACTGGCTGTAAAACAAATAATTTGTATTCATAATATTTAGTTTGTCCAAATACGTATGTGCCCTGAAAATGGAGGGACTAAAAATGGCTGTAATTCCTAAATGGTTTATAACATTTGGTTCTACCCTTACGTTAAAGCTTAATTTAAAAGGTAAGACCGTAAACAACCACAGACACATTGTGGTTTATTTTCAAGTCCATTGTGTTGGTGTACAGATGCAAAATTTGTGTCACTTTCCACAACATACTTATGTAACTGATTGCATGATGTTGTTCACTGACTAAGGTGCTGA
Source organism: Thalassophryne amazonica (assembly GCF_902500255.1). NCBI lineage: Eukaryota > Metazoa > Chordata > Actinopteri > Batrachoidiformes > Batrachoididae > Thalassophryne > Thalassophryne amazonica. The sequence goes on along the minus strand of NC_047105.1, from coordinate 76,967,266 downwards.
TGTTTCATCTGGCCTTTAAGAGGGATCTCAACACAGATTCCTGAATGAATGAAAGTCCAATTTCTCCAGGGCTACACCTGCATCTCTTTTTAGGGAAGTTAAAAACCGTTCACTCAGACTGTTCACTCTCACTTTTACCATTGTGCATTCTGATGGCACATGGAGGGAGGGAGTTTTTCTTTTTTTGTCGAGGTTGGAATGTGTAACTGTTGTTTGTAATGTGTTTTTGTGTCAAAGCACAGGTTGGTATAAATCTTAATTATGTAATACGAGCAGTCTGTTTTTTTTTTTTTTTTTAAACTATGGTTGAAGTCTGGATGGCCTATGAAAACTAAATCCCACTGCTAGTCCACCTATCTTCATACAGGTCCATGATGGGAAAGTTTTTGCTGGTCCATGGCACAAATTAACACTTTTAGACAAATTGTTGGGTTTTTTGTTGGGGTCGGGGTTATGGTGTTTGTGTTGAACCTTGTTACCTGTCATGTCTACATCCATGTCACCTGTCGTTCTTCTGTCTGTTGGTGGGGGAAGCATGCCTTGTGTCTGGGTCCATGTTTGTGTCCCTTTCTGTGCAGGTGTGTGTGTGTGTGTGTGTGTGTGTGTATACGTGCGATCCTCTATGTCCTCTTTGTTCTTCGTCCTCGTGGAGTTGCCAGGGTTACACCTGACAACTGTGGGTGGCAGTTGTCAGTTCATCTGTGTCTGTGGGCCCTGCCCGTCATGTTTTAGTTTCGTGTCTTTGATCTGTTATGAGTTGGTTCGTTCATGGTTGTTTCACATTTGAGTTAATTATCGGTCATCGTGTTAGACCTTGCAGTCTTTGCACCATTTGTTATGATTTGTCTTGTCGTGATTTGGCTTTATTTTCCACTCACCTCAGGTTGTCAGTTTCACTCTCTCATGTTCAGTTAATTTCCCCTGATGTCCCAGTCTTTGCATTTGCTTTCTGGTCACACCTGTTGTCAGTTAGTTCCATTTGCTTTTAAGCCACAGTGCTGGTTGATTACATTTCCCTGTGTTTGTCAGTCATACGCTGTCTCCAGCTCATCCATCCAGCATCTCACTCTGCCCGTCCACACCAGTTTGTCTTCTGTTAGTAAGTGTTCTTCTGGCTGACAGTTTTTTGACAATTGTCTTTAATTTTCTCACTGTTGGTTACCAAGAATCTTGTTGTATTTTTGATTTTGCCACTTTGGATTTGTGAGTCACTTTTATTGTAGACCCGTATCATGTTTTTGGATTTTGTCACTGTGGATTTTCAAGTCACTTTTATTATAGACTCATGTAGTAATTTTTGATTTTGCCACTGTGGATTTTCAAGTCACTTTCATTATAGACTCTTGTAGTGTTCTGGATTTCTTCTCTTTGGATTTTCAAGTTACTTTTGTTATCACTGCCATAGTGAGCGCGCGAAACACACGCACACGTGTTGTGGGGGAAGCCGACACTCTGGCACGCCACATGTGCACTAGGCAACTTCAGAGTCGTAGGGCACTTAGACAAATTTCACTACCAGCTCGACAGTGATTGCCTGCTGACTGTTATCGTGTTAATAGTGTGAATGGCCACACATTTTTTTAAGTGCCAAACGAGCTGTGTTAGATGTTCGTGTGTATCACCTGAAATTTGGCTGACACCTGCTGCGAGAGGAATTGATGGGCTCTCACAGCGCACACTCTGTCTTTCAGCCACTGGTGTGTGCAAATAGTTGTAGCAACAGGTGTACGAGGCAGCTACGATTTTACACATTTTGCATACGATTCCTGCTTCTTGTGCACTTTATGTGCAGATCAACCAAATTCGCAATATGTGTGAAGGGGCCCTTACTGTTTGCACCACTGGGCTGTCACACAATAGGACCTACGCTAAAAATATAATGGATTGTATATCATATTGCCAAAGTAACTTTTTTTTTTTGCTTTTGTACAAAATGTTTTAATATGAGGAGTTCTGAAAAAAATTCTCTCCATTTAGAATTCAGTAGGCAAGGATGAAACAGATTCTGCAGTTCATTACATTCTCAGGCTGTTTAGCATGTGACAGAATGGTGACACAAGCAGTTACTGTGCTTGTTCCCCTAAACAGAATATCACTGGTTCAAGGCTGCATTTACCCAATTCTAATTTTTTTTATTTATTTTTTATTTTTGTGCAAATTACAGTACTTATATTTTCTGTATAGCTATTCGCATATTTTATTGAATTTTGTTACACAATTATTATGGCAGATCATTTATTTTTAACAGTGTATACAATTTTGATGTTCAGAAAAGCACAATTTTAGGTCCTCATACATTACTTTTTCAGAAATTTGAAGAAAACAAGATTTATCTCATATAATGTGCTCAAGGTGTTGATTCCTAACAAGGTTTTAATAAGAACATGGTAGGAAAAAGAAAGTGTACTTGTCCTTTATACCCCTGTCACACTAGTCGCGGAATGAGCCGGAATGCAGTCGGACTGAAAATTCATTGTATATTCCAGAATAGTTGAAGTGCATTCTAAAACTTTTGACTGTATTCTGTGTGCATTCCAAACAGTCTGACGCATTCCTGTGTCTGGCCTGAATGTTCTGCTCATGCTCAAAACATTCGAGGTGCAGTCGAAGTGGAGAAGTATCAAACGACATTCAGAGTGTATTCTGACTGCACTCTAACTATTCCCACAGCATCCCAGCAGCATTGTTCGAGAGAAGAATCGAAATGGTCACCCACTTTAGATCCTGCCAGAATGTCTTGAACATGCCGCAAATGAGCCATGAATGAGCCACAAATGCACCTCAAGTGCATCTTGAGTGCTGGTGGAACCTATTTTGGTATTACCAGTGATGCCGATAACATGTTACTTAGATTTTCAGTAACGAGTAATCTAACGCTAAAACTAATCTTTCCAAATCAGTAATCAGTTTAAAGTTACTTCTCCAAGTCACTGCGCGTTACTATTATTTTTGCAAGGCGGGCTGATCACAGCATTAAACTTGGTCCGTGGGCAGGGGGTCGGGGTTCAACTGAACGGCACACTTTAAGCGAGCTGTGAGCTTTTCATCCATGGTTTTCTGCAGCAGCTAAAGAACTCGCCCTCATCTCTCAAAGCACGGTGACAACAGCACACCTGCACTGAGCTTTACAAAGACATTTTTATGCTTTGTTCCCCTTTATTTAGGGCTCTGAGCTGAGCCACTCCATGACTGCTCACTAAAAACAGCTGATCCACAGCAAAGCATCAACGACTAACACTTTTTTCCACTCAAATGCAGCTAAACTCTCTTTCTGAGGACAACATGACATAAAAACACAATAAAACTTTCTAACCTGTAAATCTAGTCAAGTTTTCTGCAAAAATAAATGTTTGCTCAAACACCAAAGCAGGGGCAAATCCAGACAAAAAGTTGGCATGGGGCGGGGCCGGGACGCGGCTCTCCCATAACACCATTAGATTAAAGGTCCAATTTTGAACCCTTTTTGGCTACAACTAATAATACTACTTATAATAATAATAATTTCAACAACTAAAATGTTTAGAGAGAATTTAAATATTAAATTTCTTCTAATATTTACATTTCTAAACAATGTAGGTTAAAAAATTGCAAGTTTTACTGTTACAGTGCTGTCAACAATTAAATATGAGGTCAAGAAAGATGTTTTATAAAACGTAAAATAAAGACAAGTATTTACATTCATTGAAGTCAAGAAAGGGTGACTATAAAGTGACTATTGGCAAAACTGGTCATTTTCATGTTGAAGTGGCGGGGGGGTGTCGGCAGCTGATGAAAGTAACTAAAAAAGTAACTAGTAATTTAACTTAGTTACTTTTACAACTGCAAAATCAGTAAAGTAACTAACTTACTTTTTCGAGGAGTAATCAGTAACTGGATTACTTTTTCAAAGTAACTGTGGCAACACTGAGTATAACTGATGTATGATGTTTGATGTATGCTGATGACTGTGCTTTGTTTAGTCCCAGTTCTGCTGGGATACAGCAATTGTTGAATGTGTGTGCCATGTATGGAGAAAAAGATGACATAAAATATAATGATATGAAAAGTATGGTCATGATTGCTAGAACGAATGATGACAAACATTTGGTTTTTCCTGATTTTACTCTGGCAGGTCTTGTACTGAATGTATGTAATCAGGTGAGGTATCTTGGTCATGTGATCACAGATACGCTGTGTGATGATGAGGATATTTTTCATCAGTGTCGTACGCTATATGTCAGAGCAAACACATTAGTTCGAAAATTTGGCTACTGCTCCAACGAAGTGAAGCTGGCTTTATTTAAAGCATTTTGTACACCTTTGTACAATGCACATCTGTGGATAAACTATAAGAAAGCGAGCCTTCAGAGACTACAAGTGGCTTATAATGACTCTTTGCGAATTCTACTAAAAAGGCCCCAATGGACCAATGCCACTGAAATGTTTGTGACGGCACGTGTGAACACTCTTCAAGCCATTTCAAGAACGATGACGTTAAGGTTCATCTCTCGTTTAAATAATTCTGATAATAAGATTGTTCTTAAACTGATTAATATTTCCTACAGTGCCACACGGTATACGTCACAGATTTGGAAACACTGGTATTAGTGTCCCTATTTTATTTATTTATATATTTTTTCTTTGTTGTTGTTGTATGTATGGTGTTTTGTTTCTTGTATCTGGACCTTGAGTCTGTAATAAAGTTTATCTATCTATAACATTCAAAGTGCATTTAAAGTATTGGAGATGCATTCTCTTTGGATTGTTCGATGTTCAAACCATATTCGGCGGCCATTCTGGGAGCGTTCTGACTGCATTTGAGGTGAATTCATACAGCATTCGAGGCACCTTCCAACCAGACTTCAGGTGGTATTCGGGCAGCAATCGAACTGCACTCGTACAGCATTTGGAGTGCACTCTTAATATTCCTACTGCATTCTGCCAGCATTCTGGGTATTTCTACTGTGTTCCAACTACATTTGAACTGCATTCGAAGGCTGATACACAGCATGTGCAAGAATCATTCTAGGCAGGTTCGGAGCACATTCCAAAGCCCGTCACACATAACAAGAATGTGCAGGAACCAGGCCGAAACGGCAAATACTACCATCATCAGACGCAGTCGGGAGGGAACGAGGCGTGGTCAGCACTGTCAGAACGCAGCCAGATTACCTCATCCACACCTGCACAATGGCATCCAAAGAGTATGCAGACAACAGTTTATATGACACAGACTGCTGTCAGACGGCCATAAAAGGCGCTGAAGACTGCCCGATGTCCAAACGTCTGGATGGTAAACATGGGACCACAGTGCATGAGTGCGTAGCGCATGTGGGGCTGAAATGATCACTCAGCTGTGTGTGTGTGTGTGTTCATAACAGCTACATGAGCCACGAAGTGTGCGCACAGGGTGCACATGTGTGCATGCCACTGGACACCTTTGCTGAAAGTTTGCTGGCAGTGGGCCAAGCAGTCACACCATGTGTCAGAGCCTTTCCAGTGAATTTTAATTTATTTTTACTTTTTTGGCCACTTCAGGAGCACAAGACAACTCTGTACACCGTGATGTCAGTTGGATTGTCACATGGGATTTAATTTTTGCTATGGTTATTTGCAGCACACAGTAGCCAGGTGAGAGGCTTTTCACCACAGTCTGTGGTTTGGTTCCTGTGGGCTCTGCACTGTGAAACGATCATGGTTCCATGCTGGAGGTGAGTTTCATGTTTAATAATGTTTGTCACAGCCCGGCGATACAGTTCCACATCACACCTCCTACAGAGTTTAGCTGGTGATCAAGTAATAATATGTATATTACAGTGGTGAGATCCATTCAGCTCTGTGCCTGACGTGCGCTATGACGCATTACTGCGCATGACACCATTGAGAGGTGCAGCAGCACATGGTGCTTTCGGTTTGATAGTTCACTGTTTACATTCACTGTACATGATGAATGTGTGCCACATCCATGTTATTACATATTAACATTTCCTTTGCCCTTCCTGGCTGGGGCCCAGTGTGGGTGGATATCCCACAAGATGCCGGAAGGCTTTGCTGTGATCACAGAGCTCAACCAACCGCGATTTCAGATGCTGTTTTGATGCCGTCAGAATATGCAGACTGATCGGATGATGCAAAAACTGCACATAGACCAAGAGTGTTTTGAGCATGTGCAACACATTTGGGACAACTAAGCGATTGGGACCAAATATGTAGACTGCTCATAGACTTCCACCCGTTGGTCTTCAGACCGCACCTCAATATTTCCAGATTGTGGCCGGATGTGTCATTCTGACACCATTCGGCCTCAATCTGCATGTGTGTGATGGGGGTATATGTATTCGAGCAGCATTCATACAAAGCTGTAAGAATATCTGTCTGTTTGAAATTCCCACCCGAATGTGTCACAAGTTTTTGATATTTTTTTCCATTTCGTCCGATTCTGCTTGATTCCTGCTAATTTCAAATAAGTGTGACAGACTGGCGTCTGTCCAGGGTGTACCTCGCCTCGCGCTTTATGATTGCTGGGCTTTAATTGGTAATTGTGTTGTGTGGGCCGCCAAAGAGGAGGTACTGCTGGCCCACTACCACAGGGCGCAGTGGCCTGGTTGGATCACCAGGTGCACCTTGTCAGCTGTCAGTCATCAACACCCATCATCTCATTCATAAAAGCCTGGGAAGGACACCAAAACTCTGCCGAGTTATCTGCTTATCTTTCAGGTAAACTTCTCAGCCGTTTTTGTGCCGTACGCACATATTTTGCTTCTGAACTCTTTGCAGTCGTAACCTTCTGTATAATTGCAGCTTGGAGCTGGTTTTGTGGAAGTTTGGAGGAGCTGGCGTTTCCACTCCTCACTTTCCTAATCTCTAAGTATTACATTAGGCACTGCACATACTCAGTTTTCCTGCTCTCTGGGAGTGGAGGATTTTCCCTCAGGAAGGAACTGTGTTTTTGCTGACTGTTTGCTGGGCGCACACACACCCACCTTAACCTGTGTTTGTTCCTGCCAGCAGTACCGGATCTGACAGCTGGAGCGGTGGCCACCTGGGGATTCGGGACTTGGCGGCTCTGGTGTGTTGGAGGTGGAACTTCGTGGGTCCCGGCTCTTCTCTGGATAGGCGTCTCCTACCCTCGGGCCTGCCCACGCGTCACCGTTTTGAATTGACTGACTAAAGCATATTTGAGTGTTTGTGCACATTTGCAAAATAAATTATTTATTTAGAAACTCTATTGACCGTTCATTCATGACCCCTGGCATGGATCCGTGCATTCACTTTCCCCAACAAATTGGACTAAGCAGTTGAAGATGAGTGTGTGTGTGTGTGTGTGTGTGTGCTCTCCGGGTAATGTTGTGACTCACCACACCAACAGAGAAGTAGTTGTTGATAATCTCATAGGGCACGGGGTCTCCCACCTCCTGGGGGTCATCTGGTATCACCTTTATGCTCCAGCGGTCCAAGGGCTTCAACTCACTAGCTTCAATTTCCTTCAGGATATTCCTGAGGTCAGCCCCCTCATACCCTTCCAAGTGAAAACAAAAGAAAAAGCATATAAAACAGCACTGACATCGCAATGCTTCTTTTTAACCCTCCGGAGTCTTGGCTATTTTGGGGCATTTTTTTTGGGGGGGGGGGATTCCTCCACTCCTCTTTCCATGACAAAAACTCCTGTAACAGTGGAATGTGCTGTTCATTTTTAAACTGGACGCTGTCTTGATGTATGTCGTCTGACTAGCACAGGAACTGCGGAAGACGTGGACATCAGCACTTTTTCGGCACATTGAGACAGACGTGCGGAGGAATTCCGTGCGTCGCGGCAGAGCCGCATGGCGCAAAGCAACGCCGTGATGAAGCCTCACAGGACATGTTGGGGCATGTCCAGCTCATGCTCAATTTCTCGGATATTCACACGACTGAAAAGCAACCGGAAGCCGTCTGAAAGCCACCTGAAAGCTGTCCTGAGAGACCAACACGGAGGTGGTTTTGTCCCGCGCAATGAGCGGCACGGTGGCGCATTCATCCGCTTCTTTTTCCGTGAAAAAAACTCCTGTAACAGTGGAATGTGCCGAAAAAGTGCTGATGTCCACGCCTTCTGCCTTTTTGTGAAAGTCAGATGATGTCCCAGATCAACAAAGCCTTCACGTTGGAAATGATCTGTTTGTTTCAGAGGGGTTTGAGCCTGTCGATCGGCGCTCGGAGCGCGCCGCGCTCTCAGACGCTGTGGGCGATCTTTAAACCGGCTGGAGCACTCCTTAATCTGTGTAATCCCCATAAAATCATCCCTGAAAGCCATATTAATTTTCCAAATGGTGTCCACCTGGAGGTCTCTCACAGTTTCAGGAAAAAACTGATGCAGCAAAGCTCCAAATCATTCCGCCATTTCCTTAACGATGAGAGGGGTGGACCAGTGCTCACTCAAAGCCTGCTCACAGGCGAATGACGCAACGGACAGGCGTGAAAAAACTCACGCATGTGCATGAAGGTTCAAGCTTGGCTGATGCAATCACACATGATTCAAATCCATATGGTTTTTGAAAAAAATAAAAAGGTCCGATACTTTTCTCACAGACCTCGTATTCCACCTCAATATCCAATATTTCTTGTTTTTGTCGCATTTTTATTGGTATTGGTACAGACTGTCCTGACTGTGTTAGTGGCCAAAAAGAAAAAAACAACAACAGCAAAAGGTGTTTTGGACTTTGGGGGGGGGGGAAGTCTCCACCTGAACTCCTGTGTTCTCCGCCCCGGAGCCTGCTCACTGCTGGGGCAGTGTGTGTCTCCACCCTGCTCTGCTCCACGACTCGCAGGCGGTCCAATCCAATGAGCTGATCTGTGCGCACAGATCAGTGAATCCACCTGCTCTTGTTCGTCCAGACCAGAATAATAAAGTCCACTTCATCATCAGATTGATTACGCTGTGGTTCAGCCTCTGATGGCGTGCTCCGTAGCTCGATTGTTTTCATGCAGTTCAAAAAAAAAAAAAAAGAGTGAGACTTTACGCACTGTTCCAAAATGCCTGATTATTTTGACACACTAAATAAATATAAATAAAATAAAAACCTACACCACACACTAACTACACACGCTAAAACACTCCACCAAACACACTAAAACACATTCCAAGCATGGCAAATATCACACAACTTTCAAATCTGACAGCTTTCTGATTCTGCTCCGCACAAACCCACAATTTCCCTTCGCTCAGCAACCAAATTACGTGGATTGGGGATCACTGTTTATTTGGTAATACATTTTACACCAGTAATAAAGAACAATTTGTGTTTTTTTTTTTACTTGTTTGCTGTCGCAGAGAGAGAGAGAATCGGAAGAAAGTCCCATTCGCAAAACGCGCACACACACACACACACACCCCCACATGGGGTTCGTGCAATGTCATCAAACCCACGTGGAGTTGGTGAATGTGATTGGTTAGCTTCTGTTTTTTCCACCAATGGTAACACCCCTTTCTCCTGCTGCAGTTGAGGGAGTCCTGTTTCATTCCAGCCCTCTCGTTCTTCCAGCTGAAAGGAGGAAATGAATCGTTTTGCTGCCGCTGTCTGCAAAAGGCGCAGTGAATATGAGAGTATTATCCCCCCAAAAAACTTGTGTAAATTATTCATCAAAATTCAAGTTATACTTGGCCTATTAACAAAATTTAAAAAAGTGGTTTGGAGGTTGAAGTCTCCACATTCAACACACATTCAAACAGCCCCTCAGAGTGAAGCCGATTGTGTGCTATGTCCGCTAAATTAGGACATGTGACTTTTGACGCGAGGGTGCGTCATTTGACTCCAGAGGGTTAAAGTTAATTGGATGGTGGTCTAACCTCCTCCCCAACGTAGGCAGCGAGCCAGATCATTCCCGGTTCCCAGAGGCAGGATTGCTACTCGAGGACACACCTGGAGTGTTGCTTTGTCTGAAATCACAGGTATATCTGTCAGCCTTACAGACAGCAATCTCAGTCATCTCTTATACCAAAGAGAAGCTACAGTACCTATAGCATCCAAGATCCATCCAACTGTGCCATCTCCTCCGCATGCCAAAATTCTGTACTTCTGCAGACTGCGAAAGAAACGTAGTCTGAAAAACAACAAACACAGTCTTTAAAAAAACAGCAGCAGCAATCCTAAAGTCAAATTTCAAGTTGAAATGTTTATTGTACCCTGGGGCAGGACCTCCATTAGAGAGGTTGTACACTTGACGTGGATTCAAAAGGTAGTGAAATTTCCTGAGAATTCTGCAACAAACAGAAACATACAGTCAGGTTTTTTTGTTTGTAGGAATGAATGGATATCTGACTGCATTATGTTACCCTGGGAGAGACTGGCAAGCTGTCGAGCGTGTAACCTTTGACACAGTGCATGCTGGAATATGGTTCAGCCAAAGCTGTATGTTGTTGAGGGTCTGGTGATGGATGCCAGGTCATTGATAAAAATGGATGCAATGTGCAATCATACTCTGTCATGAATAATTTGTCCAGCACTTACTTTTCACCTTGCTTTCCACCACTTTTAGGGTTTACAAAAACCAGCAGAGGTTGGGCATCTTTAAGCGAAACAATCTAAGAAAAATATACATAATGATAAGATAAGAAAGCCTTTATTCATCCTTCAATGGGGAAATTTCAGTGTCTCATCGCAGCATAGAACAGCAGGAATAGACAGAAGGGCATGGAATAAAACAAGCAAGTATCTCTTAAAAAACAAGAACTAAAAAAAGCACTGAGTGCCGGGTAACGCTAAGGCTACCATTGTTCAGTTCAATGCTGCACTGCCGGATGATATACACTGTCAGGATGTGAAAGTGATCAGATAAAGTGACTTCAACGTGAAATGTACGATAAGTTACTCTGATATTTACAATATGGACAGGTTAAAATATAGTAGGTAAAGTGACTTGGGTTTGCACCATACGTTAAATTATTGCACCTAATAAATACAGCAGGTAATGACATGATTATTGTCCTGGTTGCTCTGGTTACCACAGTACTAGCATTGTTCACTGTACAGTCTTACAGCAGCCGGGAGAAACGATCTGCGGAATCTCTCCCTCACACAGCGAGGGTGGATGAGTCTGTCACTGAAACTGCTCTCTAGAGCAGACAGAATGTCCTGCAGGGGTTGACACTCGTGGTCCAGCATAGATGTAAGTTTAGCCAGGACCCTCCTGTCCCCCACCTCCTGCACAGAGTCCAGAGGACAGAGCAGGATTTCCTGATGATCTTATCCAGTCTTATCCTGTCCCTCTCTGCGATATTGCTGCTCCAGCAGACCACACCGTACAGGATGGCTGAAGCCACCACAGAGTCACAGAAGATCCTCAGGAGTGGCCCCTCACTCCAAAAGACCTCAGTCTCCTCAGGAGGTAGAGGCGGCTCTGATCCTTCCTGTAAAGTGCGTCTGTGTTGTGAGTCCAGTCCAGTTTGTTGTTCAGATGAACACCCAGGTACACATCAACTTATAGACAGTTGTCGGCCAAAAATATATTTTACTGTGGAACAATGTGTGAGCATGTGATAATGGGATGCTTTGTACTCATACCAAACATAGAGCTTTCGGATTATTTGAAGACTATTTTGAATGTCACATTTTCACCTTGCATATTAAAAATAAAAATAAAAAAGTCACGCTGTGTTTATGTTATGCATGTTGTATAATATACGAGGTCTATTTGAAAAGCATCCAACCTTATTATTTTTTTCAAAAACCATATGGATTTGAATCACGTGTGATTGTGTCAGACAAGCTTGAACCCTCGTACGCATGCGTGAGTTTTTTCACGCCTGTCGGTTGCGTCATTCGCCTGTGAGCAGGCTTTGAGTGAGGAGTGGTCCAGCCCCCTCGTCAGATTTTCATTGTCAGGAAATGGAGGAATGATTTGGGCTTTTTTTTCCATCAGAATCTTTTCAGAAACTGTTAGAGACTGGCAGCTGGAAACCATTAGAAAAATTTATCTGGCTTTCGGTGAAAATGTTATGGGCTTGGTAGAGAATAAGGAGTGTTACTGTCGCTTTAAGGACGGCCCCCAGTGACTGGTGGCGCGCCGCGCTCCAAAGCCGCCATCGACAGGCTGAACGACCATTTCATTTCTAAACGGATGGCTGTCTGGATCTGTGACCATCGTGTGCCATTTCTCTGGTTATCACAAGAGCTGGACATCAACCATTTTCCAGCAGATTTCACTTTTAACAAGAGATTTTGTCATGGAAAGCCAAGCGGAGGCTTTGCGCATCACGATGGATTCGCTACTGGAGCGAGACAAAACCACCCCCGTTTTGGTCTCACAGGACGTCTTTGAGATGGCATTCAGATAGCTGTTGGTGGTTTTTCCAATCGAGTGATTATCCGAGAAATTGTGGATGTGCCTGGACATGCCAGAACATGTCCCGTGAGGCTTCATCACGGCGTTGCTGTGCGCCATGCAGCACCGCCGCGACGCGCAAAGCCTCCGCTCCTCTTTCCATGACAAAAACTCCTGTAACAGTGGAATGTGCCATTCATTTCCAAACTGGATGCTATGTTTTATCTGGGACGTCGTCTGACTAGCACAGGAATTGTGAAAAGACGTGGACATCAGCACTTTTTCGGCACATTGAGACAGACGTGCGGAGGAATTCCGCGCGTCGTGGCGCCGCATGGCATACAGCAATGCCGTGATGAAGCCTCACGGGACATGTTCTGGCATGTCCAGGCACATCCACAATTTCTCGGATAATCACTCGATGGAAAAACCACCGACAGCTGTCTGAACGCCATCTCAAAGCCGTCCTGTGAGACCAAAACGGAGGTGGTTTTGTCTCGCTCCAGTAGCGAATCCATCGTGACGTGCAAAGCCTCCGCTCGGCTTTCCATGACAAAATCTCTTGTTAAAAGTGAAATCTGCCAGAAAATGGTTGATGTCCAGCTCTTGTTATGTGTAGGACGCAGGTGGAGAAGCGGTCCAGCGTCTGACTGAACCCAGCGCTAAATAACCAGAAGCAGTTCCAAAAAGAAACAAATTTATTTTTCGTCCCACTGTGCTATACACAAATACAAAGTAAATGTGTCTGGTGGGGTGAAGAGGCGGCGGGCTCTCCCCGCGCCTCAACGGATCGGAGCCCGAACATTCTGGACTCAGGAGTTCCGCCAACACCCCCCAGGTGGCTTTTCCCGAGACTGTACTCTGCGAAGGAGGAACAGAGGTAAGGTTATTCAGTACTTTTATCAAGAAAAACTATTTAGAGGCACACTTATCAGCAACACGTTCAGGACTGATTTCAGGCTTAATTCAAAAGAACAGCTGCTCACAGCTTGTGGAGGATTATCAATCCGCATGCCACAGCCGCGAGGAGCAAACGAGACGATTCTCTTCAATACTTAATTTTAGCTGCGCACAATGCCACGTTATATTCACAGATAAGCTTATAAGGATAATCACCTCTGACGTGTGCTGACAGCGCTTGCCTCTCACCCTCGTCCTCCTTCACAGACGCAATGTCAGATTCTGGAGCAGCCCTCAGCGTCCTCAAACAGTCGTCACACGGTCGAATTCTCCGGCAATTAAGCCCAGATCACTGGTGGCTTAAATGCAGTTCTTCATCTCTTCATTGGTACCAGCTGAGAGTCCTCAGAACTGCACGTGAATGTCACAGGTGTCATAGATCGTCCTGATTAGAGAATTGCACGTGAGTGCAACAGGTGCAGCAGATCACCGTGACAGAGGTGAGAGACTCTTCTGCAGCACATTCTCCCCAGAGATCAGCCCCAAACCACCTGGGAAGGAAAACAAACACAAAAACCGCAAAACAGTGTCCAGTCAAGCCCCCCAACACACAACAGCTCTTGTGATAACCAGAGAAATGGCACACGATGGTCATGGATCCAGACAGCCATCCGTTTAGAAATGAAATGGTCGTTCAGCCTGTCGATGGCGGCTTCGGAGCGCGGCGCACCCCACAGCCGCTGGGGGCCGTCCTTAAAGCGACAGTAACACTCCTTATTCTCTACCAAGCCCGTAACATTTTCACCGAAAGCCAAATAAATTTTTGTAATGGTTTCCAGCTGCCAGTCTCTAACAGTTTCTGAAAAAATTCTGATGGAAAAAAAAGCCCAAATCATTCCGCCATTTCCTGACAATGAAAATCCGACGAGGGGGCTGGACCACTCCTCACTCAAAGCCTGCTCACAGGCGAATGACGCAACCGACAGGCGTGGAAAAACTCCCGCATGCGCACGAGGGTTCAAGCTTGTCTGACGCAATCACACGTGATTCAAATCCATATGGTTTTTGAAAAAAATAATAAGGTCACTGTTATGTGTCGGACGCAGCTCGGAGAACCGACCAGCGTTTGAAGGACCCAGTATGAAATAAGCAGAGCACGGTACAAAGGCTAACTGAATTTAATACATAACAGTGATGTGATACAAAACAACAAAAGAGTGTGCGGTCTGGCGTGGTGGTGATACGGTGCGCTCCCAGCAGCGCTAACGGTCCGGAGCCAGAAGCCGTTCAGACCTAAGGACCCCGCCGACACCCCCCAGGTGGCCGCAACAAACCGAGTCTGTGAAAGAAGGAACCATTATGTGAGTCCACACTCTACACACAGAGAGACCACTCAAAGGTGTACATAAACAGCAAACACTTCCTGGCTTAATTACTAATCAGCTTCCCAACCTGCAGGCATGGAACATCCAGTTCACAAAACTCCACTGCAGTGGAAGCCGATACATGACTAACGTACAGCTCAATATAATAAGGTGTGAGGGACACCACATTTACTGACTGTATAAACGTTAGTCACAAAATCTAACGTACCTCAGGAAGTGTGCTGACGAGCGTGAGACCTCATCCCCTCCTCTTTCACAGACCGTGCATCAAACCCTGGACGTTCTCTGCATCCACTGATGATGAGATGGCTCCCGAGACGACGATCTCACCCGTCTGGTCACAAGGTCGAGTCTCTGGCAAATACACACTGTATACTCCAGTCTTAAATGCCACCATGTTCCAATCCATATAGATGCACCACAGCTGTGAGTCCTGACGAGCCGCAGGTGATCAGGGTGAGGTCCTGATAACCTCAGCAACACAGCCACTCAGTCCCAAATGCAAGCCACCTGGAAGGAAAAACAAAAGACAGAAACAAAAAGGCAGCCAGGCCCCCCAGCCATACAACAGTCAGATACTTTTCTAATAGACCTCGTATTTTTTCAGTTCTTTAGCCAAAATAAGAACATTTTAGACATATTTTATATACCTAGAAAGAAAGAAAACTTGTACGTATGAATTATACCTATTCATTGGAAAAAAAGGTAGACATGACCCTGCTAAAAAGCAGTATATGAATAGGTCTGTGCCCTCCATCTGATCAACACAATAAATAAAAAGCAAGAAATGCTATAATCTCATTTTCACATGCATGATGGAAAATAGGAGCATGTGTAAGTGATGTTACATTTAGCGTGAAATGACCTTGTTTATTTGTTTCTTTCATTTCTGAAGCCCAAGTCTGGTGGTCACAAAGGCCACCACTTCTTGTTCATCCATATATTATATTGAGCAGAATTTTCTTTTTTATGGCTTTGATGCATATTAAATATGCACAGCACTGCAGTTCTCCATCGTTTCATATAATTACACTTTAACTACTCAAACCTACAGGCTGTAAATACGTGGGTAAAGTCCTTATATCCCATTTTAAACTTGAAAATGCAAATAAAAGGTTGCTCTAATGTGGAAGACAGTCATCCACACAGAAAAAGTACATGGGTGTAAATTTGTAAAAGTTAGGATCTCCAAACCTGCAAGTTGAGACCATCGGGCATAACATTTAACAGGTTGGGGTCGTCCTCCTGAACGAAACAGACTATCAATGAGTAACCCAACAAAACAAGTCACTGTGGTGTTATTTGTGAGAAAAGAGGTTGTTATTTCTACCTTTGACACAGCATAAATGGCCCAAGGAGGAAGTATATGATTCTTCAGCGGCCCACAATTGCAAGATGGCAATCCTGAAGGGATGCAATCATCGTGACGCTTAAAGAGATCCACAGACGACAAGCTGAAGTCACCAAAAGAAATCAAACCATTCTCTATTACAAATTATATAACAGCTGAGTGAATCCTTGTCATTTGATTGGTGCTTTGTATGTCACGTGACTTGGATTATTCGTCCCATTTGTGTTGCATTGCACTTAGAGTGCAGTTTGGTTCCATTTAGAGTGCAAATTTGATTTCTTATGTTTGGTACCATTGCACTCTGCATACACACTTACACACATGCGCACACAACGTGCACGTGCACACACATACACACGCACACAACGTGCATGCACACACACAAAACAAATCCACTGCACTGTAAGCCGTTTGACATGATTTTTTTCACTGCACTGAGGAAATAGTCTTTTTTAGTACTACAACAACAACAACGCACACATATGCTACAGCATTAATCCATAAGTACATCAATTGAACACACCCTTTTCATTACTTGACATTTCTAAAGCTCATCTGCATGCTCGTCACCCTCATCGGGGTCTCGACTTCCCACTTGTGTGAGCGCACACTGCGCGCACGCTCACACAAGCCGGGCAGTGTTTCGCTTTAAAACAAACACAGCGAAGTTTGTTTTGCTGATGGACAACGATTTGGAGCATGGCATGGCGGACTCCATCATCAGAATTATTTTTGGACTCCTATTTAAAGTTTGCGTTGGATTGTTGATGTCAAAGCAGCAGTGACACACCAAAGCTGGATTAATTACTGATGTGATTTTGTTTGCTGCACTGAGGAGGTTCCAAAATGTAGGTCCCTTTACTGTTTGTAAATTAATATAATATAAAATGACAAGGATCTACTTTAGCCGTTATAAAAACAAATATTTAATGTTTTTACATCCTTTCAATGGAATGAATATTTAAGTCAGAGACAGCTGGAACACACCATGATGCCTCGTTGAATGGTATGTTCCATCTTTCACCTCATAAAATATTCGTACCATTGAACTCAGAAACATTCATTATTTATATATTCACACACAAACTCACACAGCCCTCACCATCTCATGGCACCACACGCAGCGTTTCCCTGCTAAAGTTTTGATTTTCTTCTGGCACACGTGACACTTGGTGGCATTACAGTTCACTCTGATCCAGTCATGAGCTGGTACCTGAAATAAAGAAATGAAAATAAAGCTGTGAAGTTCTGGTCATTTATCCCATTTCAAATGTTCTGGGCAGCTTCATTTAAGCTGCATCATAATGTAGATTACTGCAGTGCAAAATCCTCACTCTATGCTGTCCTTCAAACAGACAAACTTCAGAAAGCAACCCTGAATGAGTGCAGGGAGGAAACCATTATTATTTGTCTCAAAGCAGCTCAGCAGAGGCCGCACCCTGCCCCAAAGCAGCTGTGGACGCTTTGGAGGAATAGTGACAGAACAAAACAGCTCCAAAGCACACTGAGGAGCACCCCCCACTGCCCCCAACCCAAATTCAATTTGATTCATCACACACAGGATGTAAGAACCAGTGTGATTGGTTGCCATGAAACAACATAGGAGAGAGTGAACTATCAAACTGTCACTAGTGCAAAATGAGGACATTTAACAGATGCAATCTGCAACTGTACTTATTCCTGGCTAATGCTCCAAAGTGTCCCCTGACATTAATGTGTTTACTTTTTGGTTTTAGGATTAAAAAATAAAAATAGAAACCTGACATAAATATACTCTTCTTAAAAGGGAGGTTTGACATTTTTCAAATGCTGCTTTGTTTTTAAAAGTTGTGGGATTCATCTTTACAGGAAAAAAACTAATTTAATTGGTGCAATACTGATTTAAAAAGCGAACAGCGTTTGTAAGACTGATGCCCCCATTGGAAATCATCTTGTAATGATTCACTGGCAAGTAGGGCTGCCAGACAACTGTGAGGCTAGGGTAAGTAGCTAACTGTATAATCTGTCATTTTAAAAAGTTTCTTTCCATTTACGGAGGCAAACATGCACATTTTCTTCCATAGGGATCCTCTCCATGCTACTAGACACTTTTAATTACATGTTTTCCAATTCAGTGGTGACAATAAGTAGTTTACTAGGTGTTTTTAAACTCATTTCAAGCCATAGCTCTACAGATGATTATCCACTGACTGTATTTGTTTTCTAAATTATAGTGCACCAATTAAATTGATTTTTGTCCCGTGCAATATGATGAACCCCACACTCTAAAACATGCTGCTGCATTTAGTTATGTCCACTCAACTTAGTTCAACATCCAAAACTTGTAAGAGCTCTTTATGTTAAAGAGAGGTAGCAAGTGGACATAACTAAATGTAGCTGCAATGTTTTAGAGTGCACGGCTTCTAAGAAAAAAGTCCAGGATGAAAATTACTGAACTTTCCCTTTAATGTATATCATTTGAAGTTGACCTGAATGCACATGCCTTTAAATTAAAATGACTTTCCAAATGTAGCTGTCAATGTAAAACAGCAGAGGTAAAGCTAAAGAAAAGAATTGGAACTGGAGGGAGTGTTGAGCTCCTTACACCCAAGTTCTTCTTAGACTTGACAAAGGTGCGAGCGCAGGGTTCCCGGCTCTTGTTGGCGCACTGACTGTGAACTGTGTACTTGCAACCTAAGGAAAGAAAAATATTTCAGAGATGACAAAAATTCTCTGTCATAACATCTACACTGAACAAAAATATAAACACAGCAGTTTTGTTTTTGCTCCCATGTTTCATGAGCTGAACTCAAAGATTTAAAACATTTTCTGTATACACAAAAGACCTATTTCTCTCAAATATTGTTCACAAATCTGTCTAAATCTATGTTAGTGAGCACTTCTCCTTTGCTGAGATAATCCATACCACCTCACAGGTGTGGCATATCAAGATGCTGATTAGACAGCATGATTATTGAACAGGTGTGCCTTAGGCTGGCCACAATAAAAGGCCGCTCTGAAATGTGCAGTTTTGCTTTATTGTGGGGGTCTGGGGGAGTCAGAAAACCAGTGAGTATCTATTGTGACCATTTGCCGCACACAGTGCAACACATCTCCTTCTCATAGAGTTGATCAGGTTGTCAATTGTGGCCTGTAGAATGTGCAAAGTTGCTGGTTATTGACAAGAACTGGAGCACCCTGTTGTATACGCCAGATTCAGAGCATTCCAAACCTGCTCAATGGGTGACATGTCCAGTGAGTATGCTGGCTATGCAAGAACTGGGATGTATTCAGCTTCCAGAAACTGTGGACAGATCCTTGCAACATGAGGCCATGCAATATCATCACGACCGACTCCTCATGTTTGAGGAGTCGGTCGTGATTGAATGGCACATCAGTGGGCCTCAGGATCTCATTACAGTATCTCTGTGCATTCTCTCATCTCTGTGCAATATGGCCATAATATGTCACAATATGTCCATACGCCTGTCTATACCATAACCCCACCGCCACCATGGGCCACCCAAACTACAACGTTGACGTCAGTAAACCACTCTCTCACACGACGCCACACACTCTGTCTGCCATCTGCCTTGAACAGTCACAACCGGGATTCATCCATGAAGAGAACACCTCTCCAAAGTGCCAGATGCCATCAAATGTGAGCATTTGCCCACTCAGGTCAGTTACGACGACGAACTGCTGTCAGGTCAAGACCCCAATGAGGGCGACGAGCATGCAGATGAGCTTTAGAAGTGTCAAGTAACGAAAAGGCTGTGTTCACTTGATGTACTTATGGATTAATGCTGTAGCATGTGTGCTTTGTTGTTTTCTTCTAAATGAACACATAAATAAGTAGTTGCAGCTGCTTGCTTTGGATGAACAAGATGTAAAATTCCTCAGATGATTGTATTTCTATTTGTAGTGTCAACTCTGTAACAGCACTGCAGACATCTTTGCAAAAACTGTAACATCGGCAATTTCACTGATATATAAATATGCAGTCATATTGTATACAAAAGTAAATGATTTCTTCAAAGTAATTAAATAGCATGAATAATATTACAGTTTGATCAGTCATGACCAAAGAAGGACATGATTGTAGTTGTTATGACATCAAGTCCAATAAATTGGTGCACTGACTTCCTGCATGAGCAAAAATAAATAAACCCAACCCAACCTTGGGTCCAAATCATTTTGTCTAATTGGACCACATAATTTGAGTCATGAACACAACATAATATTCAGCAACATTTGGAATTCTCAAATCTGAGTCCAATGTCTGCACTTAAAAATGCATCAAAACAACCAAGAAAATAAATGAAGTGGAACAGGTTGGACTCTGATTTGTACTGTGAGGTGCAGGTTTGACCCCTGCTGGTGAAAATGAGCTCTTACAGGTGCAGGAGAGTCCCTGCTTCCTGAGACCAAGCAGCATGTTCTGACACACACTGCAGTAGGTCAGCTTCTTGAAATTTTTCATCCTCCAGATATGTTGCCCATCTCGTGCTGTCATCTGTGGGTGGGGCAAAGTCAGGCCATTAACAGAAGGAGGGCCATGCATGAAGGAAACCATGATTTCATGTCAAATAGGACACAGGATGTCTTATAAGTGCAGTCTAGTGCTTGACCTCTCACCTTTAGTCCTAGCAGGACAAGTAAAGGCACATTGTCCATGCCTCCTTTGACCCACTCCTCCAGTGTGACAGTACCGCTGTTGTCCACATCGATCACTGTCATCATGTCCTTCAGAACCTGTCCAACCACAAAAAAGAACATTTACCTGTGACTCAGTGCACAATTATAATAATAATAAACCTTTATTTAACCAGATAAAAGCCTAATGAGATCGAAACCTCTTTTACAAGGGTGACCTGGCCCAAAAAGGCAATTAATCTGCTTGTGACATGATCCCCCTCTAATTTAACCATTTGATCATTTCATTGAATTTTCAATCATATGGTCCATTTGTGCTCTAAATTAGTTTGCTGCAAATTTACACTTTACATATGAAGCTTCTTTATAGAACAAATTCAAAATCTTATCTGCTACAGCATATACCGTATTTTTCGGGCTATAAGTCACACTTTTTTACATGTTTTGGCCGGGGGTGCGACCTATACTCCAGAGCGACTTATAAATGAAAAATATACCGGTAGATTCTCAGTTAATTTACCGTAATAAAACAATTTTACATGACAGAGTCGCTCTATGTTTTAAGATGGCCACCGGAAACGGAAATGCAATGCATCATGGGCACTGTAGTATGGCAGCTGCTCTATAGGTCACGCTGGTCATGATAACTAATCAGAGAACAGAACATTGGATGCGTATTCCTCACCTCACCCAGACAATGATTGTGAAACAGCGTGTGAAGCAGACGAACACGGTGCTTGCTGTTATTCCGGGAGGGCTAAAAAAACAGCTTCAACCCTTGGATATCAGTGTGAGCAAAGTGTTTAAGTTGACGCTGAGAGCTGCGTGGGAGCACTGGGTGAGCGACGGCAGAGGATTAGCGTCTGCACTTGGAAGGAGCAGGCGTCGATACCACGGGGAGGTCATTAGCTGCGCAGGTAGGTGCTGCACGAACATCGGTAGCTGACACCTGATGTGTACTATGGTCCACAGCAGGTAATACTGTATGTTAGAAAAGAACCGTTCAGCGATGGTGCGGGTTATGGTTTGGCTCGCAATGTGGTCCGCAAAATACAAACATATCCGTAGGTAAAATGCAGCTCACGAGAGGGCACTCAAGGCTTGTGTGACTGTTCCTGCGACTTCTGACTACCATAGAAAAATAAAAATGTCAACATTACTGATAAATTAACAAGACAACGGAGAAGGCCCGAAAAAATGCCACCAAAAAGAAAATCATACTCTGCACATTATAAGTTACGACTGGTGAAATATGCACCCGAAAACGGTAGGTGTCACAATATTATCATCTGAACTTTTCACGTTAACATACCTGTATGTCCATGCAACTTATAGTGTATATATATATATATATATATATATATATATATATATATATTACTCCGGTGCGACTTATAGTCCGGAAAATACGGTAAGTTAAATCATGTAGGCATACCTAAAAAAAAAAAAAAAGAAACACATCAAAAGAAAGCTCCTACTGGTCTGAGTTGAGACACGTCCCAGCCCAGGTATTCAGCAGCTCGCATCATCTGCAGAATTATACGATCCACCTCCTGATTGAGAGACAGCAGAGTTCAGAACACACAGGAGGTACCTGAGGAGAACTGTTGCAGATACTGATGTGCCCTTTACAGGTTAGGCTCAGTTTTTTACAATGTGATTAACAAAAAATAAAATAAAATAAATAAAAGTCTCTCATCTGATTTTATAAGTGTATCAAGACTCAAGCAAACAATATCCATCAATCCATTTTCTGAACACGCCTAGTCCAGTTAAGGGTCAGAGGGGTTCTGGAGCCCCCACCAACAATTAATCATTGGGCACCAGTCTCTCTCTCAGAGGCTGACACACAAACAAACACAGTCACACCTACAGTCAATTTAGAATCACCAATTCACCTAACCTGCATCTCTATGGAAGTGAAAGGAAGCCAGAGCACCCGAAGAGAACCCATGCAAACACGGGGAGAACATGCAAACGCCACACAGAAAGGACCAGGTGGGAAACACACTTGGGACCTTACTGCCCTGAACAAATTGAAATTGCAAAAATAAAAAAAAAATCTTAAGTATATACATCTAAGCCAAAAATATCTAATTACACTTAATATAAGACAAAAAAAAAACCCCACTGAACTTGCCCATTTTTACCATTATTTTTTAGGAAAATATGTCTTTTCAAAATCTTAGGGAGAAATGTTTTGGAAACCGTGTTTTGAGTCATGTCTGAGATGAAACAAGCTTTTTTTACTCACCATAAGATTTAAGATGCTGTGTTATTTGTAAAACATGTAACACTGTCTACAACTCATGAAATAAAGCTCAAAATTAGTTTTCTCATCTAATTTCAAGAAATCTTAAGTGAATTTTCACTTGTTTCATTAGAAGATTGTCTTACTTTTCACAAAGTGTTTTTAATTTACACACGCACCGGTTTGTAATTCTAAACCACAGCTGATTATTTGGGGTTACTGATTTAAAGGACTCAACCCAAATTTTTCAGAGATTCAGTAAAAGGATTGCCTTTCTATGGCATTTTTTTCATCTAGCAGATGCACAGAATGCTTTACAATGATGCCTCACATTTTACTTCCCCAGCCAACGCAGTACCCTTTTTTTAACAGCTGGGTGGACTAAGGCAATGCACCTGTCTGGACAGTGCCTTGTCCAGACAGGCAGCATGAGTGGGATTTGAAGCCAGATTTGCATATTGGCAGCCCAGCTCCTTATCCACTAAGCTACCTGCTTTGCAGTTATGTTAACCCCTTAACGCCTATATGCTACAATATTTGACTCAAATATGCAACATACCAAATTGACCAGTATGCCTGTTGTCGCAAATTTGCAACATACCATTATTATTATTATAACATTATAACATAAAGTCATTACCAAAACAACTATTAATTTTTTGTGCAAAAGTGAAATTAATAATTTCAACATTATTTACCATCTACTTAAAGGCAAAAACACACACAAAACATTTTTTTTATATACAGCTATATAAATTCAGAACAAAAGCTGTTAAAAAAAAAATTTAATCCATGTCGGTTATTTGATTTTCTTCCACGTCCAATGTCTAATATTACAGTGCACATGAATGCACCACCCAGAAACGCAGGCAAGGAAATAGCTCTGCATTTTTAATTACACCAAAACTCCCAAATTATTTAAAAATGCTTATAGATTATCTATTAACACTATTTCATATCTCAGAAAGTTGATTTTAATAGCCTGTCAGAATAAACTATCCCCAAAAGGGCTCAGGACACAATGGGTAATGTGCCTTTATTTTTCACAATTCCTATGATACTCTTTGGAATGGATGCACCATAACATGTATTTAAATTGTATATATTGGGTTCAAACAACAAAAGGGAAGATATGGCCCTTAAAATACAAACATCATATACTAAAAGTAGCATTAAAAACTTGTCAGTGAACTTACAGAACTGTCCAGAATGCCATTAACATCTTTGTCATAAAGTTTGAAAGTAACTGGGGAGTGGAACAAAACAATAAATCAGCAGTTACACCATTGCTTAATACAACTTCTTCTAAACTGTATGTGTCAATGTTTCAGTAGAATGTATATAAACGGCTGATGCACTATTAGTAAGGATTTCAGAAGGTCAACTGACATTCCAGCTTCTCTCGTGGCTGTCCATCCTCCAGCACAGAAAAGTAGCAGGACACATCACGGAGATAGACACCACCTAAAAGGGAGAAACCTTTGAGGTGTACAAAGTACCAAAGTGATGCCTATCTTCCAAAATCAAGGTATAATTACTGCATGAAAATAGTACATATAGTACTGTATCAAATTAATACTACTAGAATACATCCAGTAATGTGCAGAACTAGACCTACAGCCTTTGCAGATAAAACAGGTGAGTGCTGGGATTAAGATCCAATAAAGTGGCTTTCTTTTCATGATGTTCCCATTAACACGTGCACATTCTTTAAACACGTACAATGCTGTTATCAAAAAAGAAGTCAGACATGATAAAAAGGGTTTACCTCCTTTGGGCATAGAACCTTTTACAGACCCATCTTGTTCTACATGTTGAAAATAACGAAAAAGACGCTGGCATAAATCTTTGGGGAAGTCATCCACTTCGAGGTAGGTCTTGAGAAACAGACAGAACCCTTCTGCATCGACACACTGAGGAGACAAATCAACCTCGTCGTAACATGAGGAGCTTCTGTACTTAACATCCATGGCTGTGAGGGCTTGTGAAGGTACCACATGGTGACTCACCTCCCCAAAACTGTGCTGGGACTGCCGACCCCCAGGGTGAAACTCCTTGATTACATCTTTCACTCTCAAATTGCTATCTGCCGGGAGGGGGGGAATTTAAATGTGAGTGAAATTACTGCATTAGATGTGGCACAATAAACAATCACACTCAAAAAATAACTTGCTCAGTGAACATAATAAAATTATGTAAGATATTTCCACCCAAGTAAAATGTGTTAGCTTAGCCAGAAACAATTTTGCTGAGTGACCTAAGTGTAAATTTGTTGGGTCATCATGATGAATTTGCGTTACTGTTACCTAATTACTGTGGTTCAGGCCAACTAGATTTGAAAAGGTAAATGTAGACCTAACTGTAAATTTGTTGGGTCAACATGATGAATTTGTGTTACTGTTACTCAATTACCCCGATTAAGGTCAACTAGATTTGTAAGGGTAAATGTAAAAAAAAAAAAAAAAAAGTAAATCCCTTCAGCTTCTCCCTTGTTTGTCCCCTCTTGACACAACTCCCCATGACACGGAGAAATATGGCAGGGGTGGGGTTTGAGCTGGGAACATTCCACACTGAAGCCAAGCGCACTAACCACTTGGCCACCACCCCTGCCCTCTAAGTAGTTACAGCTACTTTTGAAATAGAACAGTTACATGTCAACTCAACTTTTCTGTGTTGGATCAGCACAATTTTTGCAGATCCACCTTGGAATTGCTGTGGCAACCCCCAAGCACAAACAAGCAAGCAGCCAAAGGGACTTACTGTTTTTTTTTTGTGTGACATTTACCCTTTCAAATCTAGTTGGCCTGACCCATGGTAATTAAGTAACATTAACGCAAATTCATCATGTTGACCCAACAAATTTACATTTAGGTCATTCAGCAAAATTGTTTCTGGCTACATTAACACATTTTACTTGGGTGGAAATATTTTCCATAATTTTATTATGTTCACTGAGCAAGTTCAATTTTAACCCCTTAATGCCTGAATTTATATAGCTGTATATAAAAAAAATGTTTTTTGTGTGTTTTTGCCTTTAAGCAGATGGTAAATAATGTTTAGATTATTAATTTCACTTTTGCACAAAAAATAAATAGTAATTTTGGTATTTTGGTAATGACTTTATGTTATAATAATAATAATGGTATGTTGCAAATTTGCGACAGGCATACTGGTCAATTTGGTATGTTGCATATTTGAGTCAAATATTGTAGCATATATGCGACAATAGGCATTAAGGGGTTAAGTTGTTACTCAACTACATGATTTGAATGTGTTCACACATAAAACTTGATTCTATATTGTAGAAGCTACATGTTAGACTTATGTTCATGTAACCTAAAAACCAACAACACTCATGTTTTTTTGAGTGCAGTTTGTGAGCTCCAAATGTCACTAATAGAGTCCAGAGGGCTTTATGACTGAATTCTTTACCCACTTATCATTTCTCCTTACATCGCTCATGAGACCTAAAACACAAGACTTTTTTCTGGTTGGTGACTCTATACCTGGGGCTAAACCCTGATGTGAAAGCTAAAATGATTTCCAGCTCTGTTTTTCGCAGTTTCTGCAAAGAGCAGGTGTAATTATCTATTCATCCATTATCCAACAGTGCAAATACACGCCCAGACGCTAAGAGCCTACAAACCCATTTCATTTCTGTCAAAGCTTTTGCATGTACTGCAGAGTATTTTTAGCCCCATACAACTCTTTGTTTCCTGTCAACATGGTGTCTAAATGAAATTCTGCATTAGCTCTAACCCCAGCGGGACAACTTTCACCTGCATTTTGTGTTCTTGTGTTGAAGGCAAATGATGCACCGGAGAACACACACACATTATATATATATATATATATATACACACACACACACACACATATATACATAGAGAGAGAGAGAGTTTAAGCTGCAATAATGAGGACACAAGAGAAGCATGCTGATTTACTTTTGCAAAAGAGTGATGTCTGGTACTAGTGACTAATGGCTCCATCAGTCTGTTTTTCAATTCATTTTTAATCAGTCGAATGAGGATGAGATATTCAAGTTTCTGAATTATCTTGAACCAGACTAGCAATCCCACAACTGTTTCTTTCTAAGACCTTTCCAATGGTGACACTTAGTAATTCAGATGGAATTATTTTTTCAGATTTTGCACTATAATAAATAGCAATAGCAATGTTAGTGTACAAGGTCAGTGCTATTACATGCAAAGCCATTTCAGTGGGGTGAAGAATGCTTGGAGAACATGTTAAATACAACCGTGGTCTAACAGGGTCACCAGGGGTACTTGGCCCCTGAATTAAGCCTTGAATTACCTAGAGTGCCTTGACTGGAGAGTGGCGTCAATTCAGAACATGGTGCCATTTTGCGTCTAACTGCACTGAACTACTGAATGGAACTTTTATGTTTTCAACATTTTTTAAATCATTCAAACCACATACAGCAACACATCCAGGTACAGGTGCTATCAAAATAAATATCAAATAGTTAAGCTATCAAATTTACAGAAATTTACAATTTATGATGATTTATTTAATTAATTTAAAGCCTGATTTATGCAGCTGCAGCTCTGTAACTCCGTGTCATGCACTAACGTGTGTGACAGTTTTAAAGGTCTGTCTCTGGATTATGCTTTATTATGGATTAATTTGACCCTCAACAAGCTTTTCTTTCTACAATCATCACCTCCAAATCAATGGTAAGCTGTACATTTTCCTCTTTTACTGACTTTGTGCTGTAAATGTGATGTGGACTTTTCTGATCCATTTATCAGCATGCGCGCTGTAAAAACTATTATAGTATGATGGCAGACGTGTTATGTGTCGACGCGGGTTGAGGAGCGGACCTGCGTCTGACGGAACCCAGAGCTAAAATAACCAGAAAGCGGTTCCAATAACAAAACAATTTATTTTTCCACCCTTTGGTGCATAACAAAGTGTACAAACAAAAGCTGCGTCAGTCTGGCGGAGTGAAGGATGGCACGCTCTCCAGCGCCCAAAAGGATCGAAGCCTGGCGCTTCTGGACCCACGTTCACCGCCAAACACCCCCCCAGGTGGACACGACAAACCGACTCTCTGCGAAGGATAGAAAAGGTGAGGTAAGTCAGCAGCTACAACTAATATCCTTCAAAAGGCACACACTATCAGCAACACATTCAGGTCTGTATTTAAGCTTTATGTAAATGAGCAGCTTCTCACAACAGGTGGAGGATCATCAGTCCGCATGCCACGGCAGTGAGAAGCGAGCTGCACAATTCTCATCAAAGTTCAAATATACTGCGTAACAAAATACCAAGTTACTATTAACAATTAGTCAAACAATTAATCACCTCTGATGTGTGCTGACAGCATGTGTCCCTCACCCTTCCTCCTTCACAGGCACGATGTGTCAAACCCAGGCGCGGTCCTCAGCGTCTCACAAACGAACATCACAAGGTCGAGTTCCCGGCAATTCTGCTTGAATCACACATGACTTAAATGCAGAACGCCATCTCATTATCTGCTTCAGCTGAAAGTCTTTAAGGTTGCACGTGAGCACCATCCACAGGTGCTGCACATCATGTTGATGAGGGTGAAGGACTCTTCTGCCAGCACCTTCTCCACAGACAATAAATCAGTTTGCATACCACCTGGAGAGCAAAGAAAAGAAAAGAACACCAAAATGTCCAGCCACACCCCCCCAACACACAACAAGACGAAGGATTAAAAGCAGAAAAGTGTCAAATCACAGCCTTTTGTGTTTGATTTAACAGGTGCATGTCAGGCTGTGGGTCTGAGCACCATTTGAAAAACTACAGATCGGACTTTTAATCACAGAAATGATTCCTCTCCCGCTTTCCACAAATCGGCGAGTGTCAGAGCTGAACTTTAATTTATACCTCTGCACGTGCAGACTGCTCTGAGTTTTTAATGGAAATACATTGTGATCAGACGGGACATTTTATCTGATGTGAACAAAAAAATCCGCTGCATAAAATCTGTTATACGGTGTTTATTACATGGAAAAAATACAAAAACTTTGGGACTTTTTTGTCCGGTGACTGCGAATATCTGGTTTATACGACCACGGTTTAAATGAGTTTTACTGTACATGGGACTGAACAATAAATTTACCTCGCAAAGCTTTGATGATGAAGTCACTTCCATCTCACACGGCTGACTTTATTGTGCCAAATTTTTCTTCTGTTCGGATCTGAAGGGAATCTGTACATCTTGAAGCCCTTGTTGTGTCTATTTGTGCATCCAGATGCACAACAACCCGGCATTTTCAGCAAATAAATATATAAAATAGCTGGATTTAAATGCAGACACATTAACAGCAAATGCTATTTTAGCCTCAAGATGGCACCATGAGCCATGTGACCAATTTTTTTCAACTTGTCATGTTGCCACTCTCTCTAATAAAGGCACTCTGGAATTACCACCCCTCTCTACCCCGCCCAAAAAAATTAAGGTAAAAACAGCAGCTTGCAGTGTACAAAACATCTGCATATCCTTCTTACCAGTAAGTGTAATTATTACAATACATATTACCATATTCATGCCTGGAAGGATCTTGCAATGTAACACCAGCCAGCCCTAAAGTAAACCATGCTATTTCTTAACATTAGTTGAACAACTCATCCGTCTCCCTCCCACCAATCATTGCAATGGCTAACTTAAGTCTATTGTCCAAAAAACTAGGTTGTAGTTGGTTAATGTTAAGTAATTATCTAGCTTGATTAATAAACTTTACTTTCTTACCGTCAGAGGTTGTGTATTAGATTGTGTCAAGTATCTATGGATGGATCCTAAAGTTAGCTAATTTCTAATGTGTGCATTAAATTACAGTATAACTACCTTTTGTTAACTAAAGCTAATATTTCACTGACTCGTTCCGTAACTAATTTTGGGCAAGGCCCCACCCACAAAATGTCATTGTAAAGTCTCATTCTAATTCAAACAATTCAAACAGGAACATGAAATACAGCAGCTCTTGTGAAAACTTATGCAGAGAATCATGGCCTAACATTAAAAAAACGGTGTTGTCTGCAAAAGGTAGAGATGTTTCCCTGATACATCCATAACACAGTCTCCAACCACCTTGAGAGTCTGTCCATGAAAATCACAAACAGGAACAATGTCAAGGTACATCCCTAAGGGCCTCTTCACACATAGTACGAATAAGTACAAATCAGGGGGACTCACGGTGGAACAGCTCATATGAGCGAACCACGAAAACATCAAGCCAACAGACAGGCATGAACGATGCTGCTGCGAGGGTTCATGCACAGGGGAACACCGTGTGAGCAGCTGAGCGATGTGGTTACACATCGCACAGCTGCTGTGAAAATAAAAATAAAAAAAATGAAAAATACATGCCACCCACGGGATTCAAACCTGCACTCTCCAAAAGCTCTGGTTGCAAGTCAGAAACTTTACCACTGAGCTACCATTGCTGTCCTGTGAAAGGCGCGGGAAAACAACTGATATCAAGAAGGACATGGACGTATTTTAAAAAAAAAAATAAAACCACACACTATATAAAAAGACCACATTTTATTGAATCCTTCATATCAAGCGGGCAATACAAGTATGAACCGTCTGTTCCTCTGTAGATGACCCATGGTCACAGACATACAGTCATGAAATGACATGAATGAGATGCAGGGCACTCTTATGTCCACATATGCTGGCGGCATGTCCAGCCAGCCCCGCACACGTGTCCTGCCCGACACTTCTTGTGGACGGTGCACCGCAGGACTGACACCTCGTCATGTGGAACAGAGCTCATGTGGGTGGCGTGACATTCAGACCACCCGCCGCGTGTTATGATCTGGCAGTCCGGATCACCTGGGGTAGCCTGTCAATGTGCACAGCGTGTGCATGTTCGCTGCAGCCCATTTCAACAGTGATATATGTTTTCATGTATGTCCACGTGATGACAGCAAGCAGACACACACGCGTCACAGTGGACAGTTGTTAATTCATGTCCGTCCAAACACTGTACATGTTCTCCAGCTGGGATGTCCAGAACCAGGGATCTCGACAGCTGCTCCTGTCGGCGGCCACACCCCGTCAGTTCAGTGCACACACCAACGTGTCACTGTGTCTGTTTGCAAAGCCACACTCATGTGGGTACTTAGACAAATTTCACATCCAGCGCAACAGTGATTGTCTGTTGACTGTTGTCATGTTAATAGTGCGAATGGCCACACATTTTGTAAGTGCCATGCGAGCAGTGTTAGATGTTTGTGCGTGTCACCTCGAATTTGGCCGACACCTGCTGCAAGAAGGTTCAATGGGCTCTCACAGCACACTCTGTCTTTCAGCTGCTGGTGTGAGCAAATTCAATTCAATTTCAATTCAATTTTTTTTGTATATAGCGCCAAATCACAACAAACAGTTGCCCCAAGGCGCTTTATATTGTAAGGCATGGCCATACAATAATTATGTAAAACCCCAACAGTCAAAACGACCCCCTGTGAGCAAGCACTTGGCTACAGTGGGAAGGAAAAACTCCCTCTTAACAGGAAGAAACCTCCAGCAGAACCAGGCCCAGGGAGGGGCCTGGTTCTGCTGGAGGCAACAAGTGTACAAGACGTTGGTGGCAGCTATGATTTTACACATATTGCTTATGATTTCTGCTTCATATGCACTTCATGCACAATTTGATCAAATTTGCACTATGCGTGAAGGGGCATAAGAAACTTCAGCACCTATCAAGAACATGTTTGAATTTTTCCAAGTACATTTGCTGTTGTGGATGTGAGACTTTGATGCTAAGCAGTGTCCTAAGGTAACAACTAGATGCCATTTAAACTAGGTGTCTTCAGAGGATCCTTGGGTACTGTTGAAGTGACTTTTTGTCAAATATGGATGCTTTATGTAAACTAACATGAGGAGTATCACTTGCATTGTAAGAGAATGTCAGTTATGACATTTTGGCCATTTAGGGCGTTTCTCTGGTCATGATTCAGCATGAGTGCCTGAGTATTGAGGAACCCAGTGGCTGGAGAAGGCCAAGGGGACACCCACATTTCATCTAGCTGTGGCAGACAGATGGTTACTTGCAAGAGGTGGGGGTGGACTGGTTGTGTGCTTGGGCGGTTGCTGTCCAGGACCCAAGGTGGTTCCCGTGATGCACAGCACTAGCACATGCTCCCAGGCCTGGCCTGATACAGACACTAATCAGGAATCAGAAAGCCCTAAACAAGGACAGAATGCCTCACAATACCAATGTACCCACCACAAGACACCCACATAATCACAGACAAAAGCTTTCCACAAGTCAAGAAAACACAGATTGATTGAGAAAGCCCTCACTCAAAGTTCAGGAATCTTGCAAGGGTAAAGAGGTGGTTCACTGCTCAGACAAAATCTGTGACATTCCCCCTCAATCTAAGATTTGACAATCAGTTGGGTCTCCTGTCTAGCACACTTCCTGGACTTAACTTTTAATGTTTCAATAGTAATTAGTGCAAAAGCGAAAAGGTGTAAACAACTAACAAATGAAAAACGAATTTAAAAATCTTTCAATGACTTGTATTTTTGTTTTTTTTCTGGTGTCCTTAAAGTTAACAGTGTGTAGGATTTGGTGACATCTAGTGGTGAATTTGCAGATTGCATGATGCACTGTCAGTTTTGTTTCCTTTCACATTTAAACTTCTTCAGCAATGAGACTTTGCCTTCTCTTGTGATACTCATATGGTCCTCCATTTTGCAAAAATAAAGGTTCTCAAACTCGTTAGCGTGCACTAGTAGACAGTGTAACAGGGGAACAACCACTGATTCCTCTTCATTCCTCATTCTTCTGGGCGTGTAGCAAAATGTCAAAGGCAGAATAAGTATGTCCAGTTGGAACACATTGATTTGTTGTTGTAGGTAATTACACACGAATGACTAAATGGTTATAAATGCTATGTTCCATTTCTGCCAATAAGTACCCCTATGCCCTACACACTGTAGCTTAAATATCATAACAGTCAACTGAAATTAAACCTACAATCTTTCATAATTGCATCTGTTCCAATTACAACAGGATATGGAAAAAGTTTAACTTACATTCCATGTATTCCTGTAGCTGGATAAAATCCACAGGAGTAAGGGTGCTGTCTACATTGTCAAACGAGGCCATGTCAACCGAAAGAACCACGACACACCAAAGATGGGATGGTTCTGGAGGGACAGGGAGGCACAATGACTACAGAATGGAACACATTTAGCGAAGAGGACAAAGAGACGAGTCAAATTTTGCTGTGTATACAGTACGTTAGGTCTCATGTCATTCAACTTTTTTTTCGAGCGGTAACTGGTTGTCTCCATTCCTGAAAGGCACAAAGTAGAACTAAACCAGACACTCCCCTCCCAACGGGCAACTACAGTGTCTGACTTCAGGTATTCAGACAGCTTCATAAATTGCAGCAAATCTGAATTAATCTGAGAAGATTATCGATTATGAAACCAGAGTGGATAACAGCATCACTTTTTAATTACACTACCCTTAAAAAAAATAAAAAAAATAAACTTACAAAACAGCAGGGCTGTATTTTTAAAAACAAACAAAAAGTAAGCCCCTTTGGCTGTTGTCTTGTTTTTTCACTTAGGGTCACCACATGTTGAACTGGCACAAGGTTTACCCTTACAAACCCAACTCTACACTGCAGGGAGAGATGTGGCAGCGGTGGGATTTGAACCAGAAACCTTCCGCACTGAAACCAAACGCACTAACCTCTTGCCCACCGTCGCTGGCGTTATTTTGAACAACTGTCTCGTTTTAAAATGCCAGTATTATGCAATAACTACAGAACTACGTCTTAAAAAAAACCTCACATTTGAGGCATGCGAAGTAACCACCTGTTCCCTAAAACGAGTACATAAAATTCTCCATGATGACATTTAACTTGTGGAAAGAGATTAATAATTAATATCATAACACTAAAGCAATCACTAACAAACACAGATCACCTTCGACCTGACGGTGCACAGGTGTCAGATTTTTTTTTTTTTTTTTTTTTTTACCTTTTTGTTCCTCACACAGACCTCGGGGGCAATAAACGTCCCAAACACGGAGCCTCGGAACTTCTCTGAGCTGTTGGACGGCAGCTGGCACTTTGTGCGCAAATGTGTTGGGCGGTATTAGAGGATATGAGGGATTAAGAAGGAGCGGAGGAGGAGCTTTTAGCCACATAATTACAGTTAGTGGCGCCGCCTCGCGCATGCACGCCCGGGCTCGTGCACGGCCACCGGTTTGATTTACTGTCAACGCATTTTCTAAATGCTGCAGGCCTAAGCCCCAAAATCAGAATGAGGTTTTGTCTCTGTGTGGCACAGGCACTATTCACAGCTGTGCTTTCGTGCATCAGTAACCTGATGAATGAGAGAATTCGTGAATTGGCTTTGAAAGGTCAAACGATTCTGGAACATTTTGATGGTTTTGTCTTAGAAGCACGAAAACGCAGGATTGTAGATGAAGACATTCAGTGAACATGATGATGAAGGATGATGAAGCATCTCCTGCCGGCCAGAAGGGTAAAAAAAAAAAAGTGGTATTAACAATACAAAATTCTATTTTTATGTTAGGGGGTTCAGGTTTGTCCCTGGCAAACACAGGTAAATATATACATAAAATGGTCAGCATTCACATTTTCAAAAATTTCACAAGCCATCTTCTTACTCCTTTTTTAAATAAATACTTTGACTCAAGAGCTAGAAGATTGGTAGGCAAGTTCTTCCATAACTTGAGGCAGTTTATGCAAAAGAGGTTGATCCTGAATGTTTAATCTGAGGCAACACAACTGAATACTGGCATATCAGGAGAAGGCAGTGGGCTCATCTATCTCTCTAGCTAGCTAGCTAGCTAGCTAGATTGATATTGAGAATTGAGATAGCTAGCTATTCATTTATATTGAACTAAATCATAACACAAGTTACTCCAAGGCACTTCACAAGGCAGATCTAACCTTACCAATGCCCCAGAGCAAGCACATAGGCAACATTGGTACACTCCCTTGGCTGTTTTTGAGAAAGAAACCTCAAGCAAACCAGACTCAAACAGGTGACCAGCTGCTTTGGCCATACTAACAAGAATCAGGTGAACAAGCAAAGAAAAATGAATGTCTTTTTAAGTCCCCAAGAAGGAGCCCAGCTTGCAGCATGACCCAGTCCCATCAGGTTATTTCAAAATTATAGCCTCCAGCAACTTCAACCATCACGTGGTCAGGCAGGGGACGACTATCTATAGCTATCTATCTATATATATATATACAACCCCTGGCAAAAATTATGAAATCACCGGCCTCGGAGGATGTTCATTCAGTTGTTTAATTTTGTAGGAAAAAAAAGCAGATCACAGACATGACACAAAACTAAAGTCATTTCAAATGGCAACTTTCTGGCTTTAAGAAACACTATAAGAAATCAGGAAAAAAAAAATTGTGGCAGTCAGTAACTGTTACTTTTTTAGACCAAGCAGAGGGAAAAAAATATGGAATCACTTAATTCTGAGGAAAAAATTATGGAATCATGAAAAACAAAAGAATGCTCCAACACATCACTAATATTTTGTTGAACCACCTCTGGCTTTTATAACAGCTTGCAGTCTGAGGCATGGACTTAATGAGTGACAAACAGTACTCTTCATCAATCTGGCTCCAACTTTCTCTGATTGCTGTTGCCAGATCAGCTTTGCAGGTTGGAGCCTTGTCATGGACCATTTTCTTCAACTTCCACCAAAGATTTTCAATTGGATTAAGATCCGGACTATTTGCAGGCCATGACATTGACCATGTGTGTCTTTTTGCAAGGAATGTTTTCACATGTTTTCTATGGCAAGATGCATTATCATCTTGAAAAATGATTTCATCATCCCCAAACATCAATTGATGGGATAAGAAAAGTGTCCAAAATATCAATGTAAACTTGTGCATTTATTGATGATGTAATGACAGCCATCTCCCCAGTGCCTTTACCTGACATGTAGCCCCATATCATCAATGACTGTGGAAATTTACATGTTCTCTTCAGGCAGTCATCTTTATAAATCTCATTGAAACGGCACCAAGCAAAAGTTCCAGCATCATCACATTGCCCAATGCAGATTCGAGATTCATCACTGAATATGACTTTCATCCAGTCATCCACAGTCCACGATTGCTTTTCCTTAGCCCATTGTAACCTTGTTTTTTTCTGTTTATGTGTTAATGATGGCTTTTGTTTAGCTTTTCTGTATGTAAATCCCATTTCCTTTAGGCGGTTTCTTACAGTTCGGTCACAGACACTGACTCCAGTTTCCTTCCAGTTTCCTCCCATTCGTTCCTCATTTGTTTTGTTGTGCATTTTCGATTTTTGAGACATATTGCTTTAAGTTTTCTGTCTTGACGCTTTGATGTCTTCCTTGGTCTACCAGTATGTTTGCCTTTAACAACCTTCCCATGTTGTTTGTATTTGGTCCAGAGTTTAGACACAGCTGACTGTGAACAACCAACATCTTTTGCAACATTGCGTGATGATTTACCTTCTTTTAAGAGTTTGATAATCCTCTCCTTTGTTTCAATTGACATCTCTCGTGTTGGAGCCATGATTCATGTCAGTCCACTTGGTGCAACAGCTCTCCAAGGTGTGATCACTCCTTTTTAGATGCAGACTAACGAACAGATCTGATTTGATGCAGGTGTTAGCTTTGGGGATGAAAATCTACAGGGTGATTCCATAATTTATTCCTCAGAATTGAGTGATTCCATATTTTTTTTCCCTCTGCTTGGTCTAAAAAAGTAACAGTTACTGACTGCCACAATTTGTTTTCCTGATTTCTTATAGTGTTTCTTAAAGCCAGATAGTTGCCATTTGAAATGACTTTAGTTTTGTGTCATGTCTGTGATCTGCTTTTTTTCTACAAACAACTGAATGAACATCCTCCGAGGCCGGTGATTCCATAATTTTTGCCAGGGGTTGTATATATATGCAGGTACACTTGCATGTATACTCAGGGTCAATGCAGACTCACCAAGTCACCTAACCTGCATGTTTTTGGAATTAGGAGCAGGCAGGAGCACCTGGCAGGAACCCATACGAACATGGGGACAACATGCAAACTCAACACAAAAAGGACCAAGTTTGAAGCGGGAGTATTACAAACAAGCTTGAATGATCAGGACTGCCCACTTTATTGAAAATAGTATTGACTCTTGTGCTCACCAAATTTTAACAGGACATCCTAAATGAGATTATGTCAGATAACTTCAACTCTGAGCATGATCAAGTTTAAACAAGTCTCTCTAAAAACTGTCCACTTTATCAGACAGTGCCGTGGCAGTGATAACAAGAACTAAATTTAACAGATTTGCACTAAATTTGAGCTGGATACGCCGTACATGACAGTATGTTGGAAAGGTTCAAATGTGAGTATGATCACACTGAAAATATAACTAGATCTATAAAAGGAAAATATGGCCATGCATAAAATGGTCAGCATTGACATTTTCAAAATTGTTAGCTAGCCATCTTCTTACTGCTGCAATATAAATGAATACTGGCATATCAGGAGGCGGGAATGGGTTCATCTATCTATCTGAATAGGTGGCGGTAATGCACCACTGGATTTGTCATCTGCCAACCGACAGAAAACGTAGAAGAAGAAGGGGAAAGTGTTTACGTTTACCCACTTCCGCAGCGCAGTAACGTTACCAGTATAGTGCTCAAATCACTTTAAGAGTTTTCGATTATGCTTCTCGTTTATAATTAAGCTTTAGAGCCGTTTGGCAGACAAAAAACAGTTAAGGTGTTTTTGTTGTATCGCGAGTGTTTAGAGTCTGTTCACAGGCAAAGCTAAAGCTAGCTTTCGGTATTAGCAACGGAGGATCGGATTTTCTCCGCGCAGTTTTTTTTTTTCACTTTTGAAGTACCTAATATCACATTTTAGCTTTAGGC
This sequence comes from Thalassophryne amazonica, assembly GCF_902500255.1. Taxonomy (NCBI): domain Eukaryota; kingdom Metazoa; phylum Chordata; class Actinopteri; order Batrachoidiformes; family Batrachoididae; genus Thalassophryne; species Thalassophryne amazonica. The sequence continues at coordinate 76,929,563 of NC_047105.1, read as the reverse complement.
AGTCATGGCCACTCGGCGTCTGACCGATGCCTTCTTGTTATTGCGGAACAATGCGATCCAAAACCGGCAGATATTGGCTGAGCAAGTGAGTACATACGAGCCCCGTCTGAGTACACGTAGCAATGCTGCGGTGAGTGGTCTGCATCGTTTTGCTCTTTTACACTCTGTGTGTTTGTGTAGCCAGTCACTGAGCTCTTCCAGTTAGAATGTACTATGTGCTAACTGTTTTTCCACAGGAATTCTTCCACATTTAGTTTGGTTTTGCCCCCTAACCTGATGCCAAAGCGCAGGATCGATGTGACGTAGTGCGGTGGAGGATCAGTGGGCCATCATAGTTTTGTAAAAACAGACATCATTATAATTATAATGGACCAGTGCCTAATTAAATACATGGGATATGGAAATCAGCAGCACAGTTATCAGATGACGGGACAGACGATTCTGACAGAACTCACAACGAGATCTGGGTGTCGATGGTGCAGTGTAACTTCAATACACTGCACCATTTAATACATTTAACCAATGTATTAAAAGTGTAAAGAAGGCAAACAAATCCCATAACCATCAAAATGAAAACACCAGATATACTGCATCTTGCTTTTCAAGTATGGCCTCCCTGGAACAATTAAGACAAACCTAGGATGTTTAGAAATGCTGTGTTCCTTGCTCTGTTTAAAAAAAAAAAAAAAAAAATTTAAAATCTTTAAGAAAATGGAAAATTTCTTTGGGGGGGGGGGGGGGGGGGTAATAATTTTTGTTCATCTGTACATGCTACTGCACGTACAGACCGTGCGCTGACTGGAAGTGTTCATTCACTTGTATATTATTAGGCAGACGCGGGTTAAATCCAGCATACAGTTTCAAAACATTTCTTTTGAAGACATAGGGGAGCCCCAGTTACACTTGAGTTCTGCTTTTGATACATACTCAAAAACAGTGTTCTATAACTGGAGTGACTATTGACCCGGTGACCAGGCACCCACACTCGAAGTTTGCTATTCACCCGATGGCTGGCTGCTGTCTCTCACACCAGGTGAGTCACAGTTCCATCCAGCCACACTTACGAACAGTCTCTGAAAGCAGCTCCTCTCAGCAGAAGTCCATCACTCTTTCTTCTGTTTTTTTTTTTTTTTTTTTTTTTCTCAGTCTCACAGACTGTTTCGCTTTTTTGGGGAACACACAATGCTTCACAAAGACAGTAACTGCAAAAAAAAAAAAAAAAAAACAGTGTCTGCGAGGCTAACTTGTTAAACCTCCGTCTGAATGCATCTGCTGAATCGCAGAGAAAGAGGCATAAAAAATTCACACAGGGACTCAGTCCACCTGCCTTAAAAAAAAAAAAAAAAAAGTGAAAAATGTTGAAATTTTAAAGTTGGGAAACAAACCAGAAAGCCACATCCCATCTCCATTTCAGCAAAATGTGAAGACTTTGGCCCAACAATGGTCAGGAGAATAAAGTATTTGCGCCAATAGACATTTTTTCCCTCAGAATTCTACTAACAACACCCTATAAGGACAACATGAAAAAATGATTTTGGAAATTTTGGCAAATTTATGAAAAATAAAAAACTAAGAAATCACACTTACATAAGTATTCACACCCTTTGCTCAATACTTTGTTGATGCTCCTTTGGTAGCAGTTACAGCCTCAGGTCTTCTTGATGATGCCACAAGCTTGGAGCTTTGGATCTTTGGGCAGTTTTGCCCATTCCTCTTTACAGCACCTCTCAAATTCCATCAGGTTGGATGGGGAGCATTGGTGCACAGCCATTTTCAGATCTCTCCAGAGATCTTCAAGTCTGGGCTCTAACTGGGCCACTCAAGGACAATCTCAGAGGTGTGCTGAAGTCACTCCTTTAACATCTTGGCTGTGTGCTTAGGGTCATTGTCCTGCTGAAAGATGAACTGTCGCCCCAGTCTGAGGTCAGGAGCGCTCTGGAGCAGGTTTTCATCCAGGATGTCTCTGTACATTGCTGCATTCATCCTTTCCTCAATCCTGACTAGTCTCCCAGTTCCTGCTGCTGAAAAACATCCCCACAACATGATGTTGCCACCACCATGCTTCACTCTAGGGATGGCACGTGGTTTCCTCCAAGCATGATGCCTGGCATTCACACCAAAGAGTTCAATCTTTGCCTCATCAGACCAGAGAATTTTGTTTCTCATGGTCTGAGAGTCTTTTAGGTGCCTGTTGACAAACTCCAGGCAGGCTACCATGTGCCTTTTACTAAGGAGTGGTTTTCATCTGGCCACTCTTCCATACAGGCCTGATCGGTGGATTGCTACAGAGATGGTTGTCCTTCTGGAAGGTTCTCCTCTCTCCACAGAGGAATGCTTGAGCTTTCACACAGTGACCATCCTACCCTTCTCCGCCGATCACTCAGTTTAGATGGGCGTCCAGCTCTAAGAAGATTCCGGGTGGATCTGAACTTCTTCCATTTATGGATGATGTAAGCCACTGTGCTCATTGGGACCTTCAAAGCAGCAGAAATATTTCTGTTCCCTTCCCCAGATTTGTGCATCAAGACAATCTTGTCTCAGAGGTCTACAGACAATTTCTTTGACTTCTTGCTTGGTTTGTGCTCTGACATGCACTGTCAACTGTGGGATCTTATATTTAGACGGCTGTGTGCCTTTCCACATCATGTCCAATCAATTGGATTTGCCCCAGGTGGACTCTAATTAAGCTGTAGAAGCATTTCAAGGATGATCAGTGGAAACAGGATGCACCGGAACTCAGTTTTGAGCTTCATGACAAAGGCTGTGAATACTTATGTACATGTGATTTCTTAGTTTTTTTTTTTTTTTTTTGTTTTTTGTTTTTTGGGGGGGGGGTGTTTTGCTTCAATTTCAATTTATTTTAATTTTCATTTATATAGCGCCAAATCACAACAACATTGCCTCAAGGCGCTTCACACAAGTAAGGTCTAACCTTACCAACCCCTAGAGCAAGCACACAGGTGACAGCAGTAAGGAAAAACTCCCTCTGATGATTTGAGAAAGAAACCTCAAGCAGACCAGACTCAAAGGGGTGACCCTCTGCTTGGGCCATGCTACCGACACAATTTACAAAACGAATATGCAGGAAATTTTGGGCGTCCATGCTGGTGCACAGGACGGGAGGCTTACAGAAGAAGACACCTACTCCTATCTCTGGATGGAGCTGCACCTCAAACGGAGAGAAAAAACAGAATCGGGCATCAGAAAGACAACAAATACAGTATAATTTGTCAGAATTAAGCAACAAGAAAAACAGAAGAAATACTAAGGTGATCGCCAGCCACTAGCCCTCACTAAAAGACCTAGAATTTAGATAAAGTTGAGCATATATGTTACAGTATTTCCAGACAGTAGTCAAAATCAAATATGTCTATATTGCTACTTATTTCATTGTGTTTACAATCCAGCTGTATTTATAGAGCACTTTAAAAAAAACATGGTTTAACAAAGTGCTGTAAAACAGCTAAATAGAACAATAAAGCACCAATAAATACAAACAAAAGACATGACAGGAGAAACTAGAGCACTGCACTCGTAGAGTGCAAACCTCCGCCAACACTAGTTTCCAATTCCTCAAAATTTTACCTTAGAAAAAAATATGTGGTCAAAGTCCTGTTAGAAGTGGCTTTTCATAAGCTAAACTAGATGTGCTCAAATGTCAGGAGTATGTATTTAGTTCATGCACTTGAATCAAAGTTTTTTTTTTTTTGTTTGTTTGTTTTGGTTCTTGAATTCTTTTTCGGATAATATTTTACAGAACATTGGTTATCTCTGCTATGCATTATTTGGCATTGCTTTTTGGCACTTGCTTTCCTACTGATAACTGGAAGATAAACGGTGTAAAATTGGAACCTCTATCCAATTTTGGTAGTGTAGGTAAATTCATAACAGAAAAATGAGAGTGATTGAGGCACTTTTGATTGAGATGCAATGCAAAATATGCATCAAATGGGCTTTTCAATATTAAATTTGAATGTCCACAAAATCCACAATTCGGATTAGATCCGGATCAAACTTTGTCAGGCGATAGTGAGTGCCAGTCTGCACCTCTTTTTCAAATATGAGAGTGATTGGGGCAACTTTGATTAAGATACAGTGTAAAGTATACATTAAAGGGGTTTTCAGTGTTAAATTTGACCATATGACCATAAAATCTGTAATCTGGATCAGATCCGTTGTCACCGACCAAACGGTCCCCCCTAAAAATGGGTCCACCCTGCCTTCACTGCACATGCTTCATTAGCCGTGGTTCACCGATTATCACCTCGTTTCTGCTTCAAACTGCACTCCAGGCATCATCTGTCTCAGCGACAGATATCTGAAGTTTTTGTACAACAATAATTTGCACATAAATTCAGCATTATTTCATCATTAAAGACAAAGGAAGTGATCAGAGCGCCACTGCTACACGAGCTGTTAGCTGATGCTTTCACTGCGCGTTGGTCATTTAAATACGTCACAGAGTATTGCCTTGTTTCTGCTTAAAATGGCCTCGTTTCTGCTTAAATCTGACTTTAGAACGATTTAAGAGGTTTTACCTTGTCATCTGATGGAGGTCCGAAATGACACATGCACAGTGGAGGCAGGGTGGACTGTTCGGTCTGCGACACAGGATCAAACTTTCTTAGTCAATAAAAGGATACCATCCAACATAATACTCTCAAATATGAAAGAAATTTGATATTTTTTGACAGAGGTACAAATTTTTGAAAATTTGTTTAATGTTAAAGGATAGGGATTTTTCCAAGACTTTTCCTGACTTTGACCTTTGACCTGGAAAATTGAATCACTTCTTGCATGTCAGGATATAAATCTTAAATAAACAAATTCATGATAATGTGTGGAAATTGTGGGGTCCAGGTTGTTCACAAACAAACAGGGGCAAAAACATAACCACCTCCAGCTTCATTGGCGGCGGTAACAGTTGCACAAGAACACACCTCACTCAGTTTGAGTTAAAAGCCAAGAATTAAAAATGTGTTTCTTTTAAAATCAGGCAACTTGGGGGCCAACTTAACATGTAGAGGGAGCTCATTCAACAGTCTGGGAGCTAGATCGGATATGTAGGTTGGTGCGGACCCATGAAGAGACTTAAAAACAAACAATAAAATCTTAAAATAAATTCTAAAAGGAACCAGAAGGGATGCAAGAACAGGGGAAGTATGATCTCGTGTGCGAGAGCCTGTTTAAAAAAGTGTTTCAGGAAATGTGAAAATTTCTCAGTTATGACTAATTGTCATTCTAAAAATAACAATTACTAGCAAACACTAATTCCCTGAGTGGGGTCAAACTTGTCATTGATGTCATCATTCACCTTGAAAATGTATGAGAAAAAACTCTTTTACTCAGTATCTTACTACCTGCTGCATGTTGAAATCAATTTCAATTGATTGATTATCACTTAATAATCTTGCTAAGATTGACCTGGTATCTATTTGTCTATATTTACACATTTTTACACAACTCTGAATATGTTTTTGCGATGTGATTATGCTTTGTCTTAACTTTCTTTGCTCTCTCCCAGCTGATTCTACTCTAGTTTCTCTCTGTCTTACAGTATATTTTACATAACATTGAATTATTTTGTTCGCTATATGAATATTTGATTTTTGGCATTCATCGCTTTGTTCTTGTCTTTTTATGTATTCAGTGCAAAAAGTACATAAAATGTCTAATTGAACAGTCACAGCTTTGGATTACCGGCATTTTAAGATAATTACATTTCTTAATTTTCAGTTATTATTAATTAAATGGTTGGTAAGCCCTGTATGCTTTTTTTTTTTTTGAGGGCACTGCTTATTTCTTGGGCTCACTTTCTCCCACATCTCTTTTCTTTCCTTTTGCTTGCTTTCTGTTGCCTGGGACCACACTGCCATCTTCCAATCACATTAGGAGCTTGATGAGGTATTATTTCTCTTTGTGACAGAATTATTTCTCCACACAAAATGGTACACCAATCCATGATGTTGACATTTAGTGACTTTGTCGTAACAGGATGAATTTTTGGTTTTGGTGTTTGTTCGTTTTTTAGTTGGCTGATGATCGAATGGCTCTGGTGTCCGGCATCACTCTGGATCCTGAGGCTGCTGTTGGAGTCACAAAGAAACTTCCCCCCAAATGGGTGGAATGGGTTGATGAGGTAGAAGCGTTGTGTCTTCATTGTGTTTTTCCCCAAACCTAAATCTTGGTGAAATCTTATCTGAAGCTATCTGCTCATATGTTTTGAATAATTCACTCTCATCTCATGCAAATCTTATTAAATTTATAAGTGAATAAATAAATGCTATTGGTAATCATTGTTTTCCAGATCCAATATGAAATCACACGAGTTCGGCAGAAGATGAAGGAATTGGCTTCACTACATGATAAGCATATGAATCGTCCCACACTGGATGACAGTAGTGAGGAAGAGCATGCAATAGAAATCACTACTCAGGAGATTACACAGGTATATAGTTCTTTCAAATAGTCCAACTTGCTAATAAACACTTGATAATAAATGCAGAACAGTGGACCTAAACTGCAAGACCTTTGTAATAAAGTGTACTTTTGTGGCTTAACATTGATTGACGTTGGACAGCGATTGGTTCAATGTGAGCCCTTTGTTTTATAATAATAATAATCATTATTAGTTTTTCTATGTTTGGGTTTTATTTATTTTTTTTACATTGCCATTATTAACTGTGAATTACAATATTTAAAAATGTAAAGGGTAATACTAACCACAAACTTTATCACATGCTTTACATGAAACTGGTAATCATTTCAGCCCAAATTAGCTATAATATTCCATTTAAACACCCAAACAAAAGGAGAAAAACATTTTTAAAACTCCATCGAAGTACAAGTACTCTTTGAAGCATTAACAGTCGGGCCTACATAACATTACAACGTAATGTCTGGGTCATACCACACATCTACTGCGCCCTCCAAAAGTATTGGAAGACTTGATATTTCACACATTTTAATTTGTTTGTCATTTCAAATACAAAAAAATGAAAAATTTTGAAAATTATCTTCCTTAAACTCAAACTGAAAGAAAATCTCTACAACTTGATATAAATTAATTAAAAATATCTTGGCTCTCTCTGGAATACTTTGGACAACACTGCTGTCCAAAGCACTATGCACAATTTCTTCAATCATAGCCAGAGAAGCCTATAACTTCTGGGTGTCTTGATGGTTTTCCTCACTCTTCTCCTTCTTGCACAGTCACTCAGTTTTTGAGAACTATCTACTCCATAGAGACTTATCATAGAGTGCCACACTGTTTGTATTTGTATTTCTTCATAATTGATGTAAATAAAGTCCAAGACAGTGACTTGGAAATGTTTATGTATCCATCCCCTGACATGTCTGAAGAAAACTGGCAATAAAACTGATTATTTACAGGTATTATAACAGTGTTCCATTAATTATGCAACCCATCATATTGGCTTTTATATTTTTAATTAATTTATATCAAGTTGTAGAGATTTGCTTAAAGTTTGGGTTTAAGAAAAATAATTTTATATTTATTTATTTATTTATTTATTTATTTATTTATTGTATTTGAAATGGCATAAACAAATTAAAATGTGTGAAACACCAAGTGTTCCAGTACTTTTGGAGGGCACTGTAGACATGTGATCTTGAATTCATGGTTCAGTGTTTTGAGCAAAGCTCCGATGTGATAATTCAGGATTAATGATCAAATTTTCATATGAAACAGTGCTCTGACAATTTTGGTTTATTACATTTATTAATATGGCCAGATCAGCTGCACAATCCAGTGAGTCACATCTGCTTATGGTTTCTTCCTATAATCCAAAAACATTTGAAATTTTTAAATGCTGTTTTACATATTATGCATGTGCACCTCAAAGCATAGGGATATAAACTGAGAACCAGTTACAGATTTTAAATCCTTCAGAATTGTATGCCTTAGACATTATTAGTTACTCATCAATGCTGCCATCTTTTTCTGACAGTTTGGTGTCACAAATACTCATGTGTCATGACATGAGATGTGGCAACATGACCTCAAAATTGTATCTAAACAAAAACAGCTGTATTGATAGTGAAAACAGTTTCATTTTTGTAAAAGTTTATTTAATTTATATAGCACCAAATCACAGCAAAGTTGCATCAAGGTGCTTCACATAAGTAAGGTCTAACCTTAACAACCCCAAGAGCAAGGACACAGGTGACGGTGGTAAAGAAAAACTCTCTCTGATGATTTGAGGAAGAAAGCTGAAGCAGACCAGACTCAAAGGGGTGACCCTGTACTTGGGCCATACTACCGACACAGTTGACAATACAAATATAGAGGAAATTTTGGGAGTCCATGCTGACGCACAGGACATGAGGCCTGCAGAAGAAGACACCCACTCCCATCCAGAGATGGGAGTGAGTGTCAACCTGTGTCAATATAATTTTTTTCTACCAGAAATTGATAAAGACTTGGACTGATAATCAGAATAAATAATTGCATCAATCAATCTCATCAGTTCCTGTCCCTAATAAAGCATATTTTTAATCAGGCCAAATTTAATTATACCAAAGTATTGTGGCCCTGCGACAGACTGGCGTCCTGTCCTGGGTGTACCCCGCCTCACGCTCTATGACTGCTGGGATAGGCTCCAGCCCCCCGCGACCCTTAATTGGCTAAGCGGTAGAAGATGAATGAATGAATGACTTTAAGAGTTTCAGGGGTACTCTTGGATTTTTGTAACTGGGCCTTGTTTTTAGATGTATTTAAGTTCAGTGTTTCACTCGAGACAAAAATGCTAATTGGCCCAGCACGGCTGTGCAAAATTCAGAATTGAATTGAGAGCGACTCTTGAAGTTCAATTCAAGAATTGAATTTGAGTTGAATTTTGAACTGATGTAACAAACAGATGCAGAATTAGAAGTCTAAAATTCTGAATTTTGCACAGCACTGCAGTCCACTAGTGAGTTAGAACGCTAGCACGGTCCACACCTAAACAGCTACACAATGTTCGTCAATGAAGCAAGCTCAGAACCTCAAATTAAATCACTTCCTGTTTAGCTGCTGACATTAAGGGTCCCTTCACACTTAGTGCGAATATGTACAACTCAGGGCGACACCTGTCGGAGCAGCTCATATGAGCGCGCCACGAAAAAAAAAATTACATGCCACCCACGGTAATCGAATCCACGCCAAAAGCTCTGATTGCCAATCAGAAACATTACCACTGAGCTACGATCACTGTCCCGTGATAGCTGTGGGAAAGTGCCTCATATCAGGAAGGACATGGACGTATTTAAAAAAAAAAAAACCTGCACACCATATAAAACATTGCATTATATTGAATCCCTCTTATCAAGCAGGCAATACAAATACTGTATGATCCGCCTGTTCCTCTGTAGATGACCCATGGTCACAGACATACAGTCATGAAATGACATGAATGATGAAGCAGTTTGTTCTTCTCATGTCCACATCTACTGCTCCGGTGTGTCCAGGCGGCCGCTTGCACGTTCTGCCCGACACGCATGTCTTGTGGACGCCACACTGCAGGACTGAAACCGCGTCATGTGGAACAGAGCTCATGTGGGTGGTGTGACAGTCAGATCACCTGCTGCGTGTTCTGGTCTGACGGTCCGTTTCAACCTGGGAGCAGCCTGACAATGACCGCTCCATGCGCGCCCGTGCTGCAACTTGTCGCCACAACGATAAATGTCTTTATTCATGTCCACGTAAGGACAGCAAGCAGACACATGCCCGTCACAGTGGGCAGTTGTTAGTTCATGTCTGTCCAAACACAGTATGTGTTGTCCCGCTGGGATGTCCAGATCGAAAGATCTCCACAGCTGCTTCTGTCGGCGGACACACCTCCTGGCAGTTCAGCGCACACACCAATGTGTCAGTGTGTGTGTTTGCAAAGCGTGTTTATAATCGTGGGGCACTTAAACAAATTTCACTGCCAGCTCAGCAGTGATTGTCTGCTGACTATTGTCGTATTAATAGTGCGAATGGACACACATTTTCTAAGTGCCATGCAATTGGTGTTAGATGTTCATGCGTGTCACCTGGAATTTGGCCGACACCTGCCGTGAGAGGGTTCGATGGGCTCGCACAGCGCACACTTTGTCTTTCAGGCACTGGAGTGCGCAAATAGTTGTAACAACAGTTGTACAAGGCAGCTGCGATTTTACACATTTTGCACGATTCCTGCTTCATGCGCACTTTATGTGCAAATCGACCAAATTCGCACAATGTGTGAAGGGGCCCTAACATTGTAACGCAATACTGGCCCAGTTATCATTTTTGTCTGAAATGAAAACTTGAAACACAAAACACAAAAACAAAAGAATAAATAAATGCCAGCATTCGTGTTATAGTGGTTAGCTTCTATTCTTAAAACAACAGATCTGGACAGATCTCATATAGAGTTTTAAATTAGATTTGAAGTGTTTGATTCCATATGCATTAGATAATTTTGTGTTTTTTGCAGATGTTCCATCGATGCCAGCGAGCTGTAACGGGGTTGCAGGCTCGCTGCTCTCACTGCACTGAGCAGGAGGAGAGGCTGTTGAGAAACGTGGTCTCGTCTCTAGCACAGAGTCTGCAGGAGCTGTCCACCAATTTCAGGCATACACAGTCCAGCTACCTAAAACGTAAGCTGTGCACTGAAGCTCGAGTCCACTCACACTAAATTTTCCATTTCTATCACAAAATTTTATATATATATATATATATATACTTTGTAACTTATTAATTGTACATTAGTTTGATGTTGATATTTTTTTGCCCGCCAGGCTGTAAGGCCAAAATGTATTGCATTTTTAGCAACTTGAATTGAACATCCATCCAGGGTACATTGAACACATTTGCATTTGAGCATGACCAGGTTTTATCAAGAGCCTTCAAGGATTGCCTAATTTAACAATAAACCTGAACAACAGGAATGGGACCGAGTCAAGTAGTATCAGTTTTATAACCCTACCCTAACCAATCACCCCCCCCCATCCAAATGCAGTATCAGAACACAGAAGACATGCTTCTCTGACTGTCTTGTAATTTGTCTACCCAAGGGATCAAACCGTGTCTATGCCAATTGAACCCCATGGTACACATTTCTGGCCATGTTTGCTGGCCCCACAAGTGTGCACTCTTGTTTATCAGTCAAATTTGGTTGTGAAACATATTTATGAAAATTCTCTCTTTATGCTTCATATCTTATAGTTATTGCTTTATATTTCAGGAATGAAGAATCGAGAGGAGAGATCAAAACATTTTTTTGATTCAGGCCCCCTAATGGAAGAAGATGATGATTTGGCTCTATATGACAAGGTGAGTGTATTTATGCACATATGATGCTATACATATCTGTCTGGTTTATCATTCATCTTCATCTGTCTTGCTTACAAAAAGAAAAGAAAATGTATTGAGTCATATTAATGCAGGGTTCCTGTGGATCCTTAAAAATTCTCACAGCAAGAAGGTCGTGGGAATGCATCCCACCTGGTCCTTTCTGTGTGGAGTTTGCATGTTCTACCCATGTTTGTGTGGATTCTCTCTGGCTGCTCTGGCTTCCTCCTGCTTTCAAAGACATGCAAGTTAGGGGAAACATTAAATTGACAACAGATAGGAATATGTTTGTCTGTCTAGATGTGGCCTTGCGATAGATTGCTGTCCTGTCTAGGGTGTAGCCTGCCTTTTGCGCTATGACTGTTTACCACTAGGATTGGTTCTAGCCTTCCCATGACCCTTAACTGGTATAAGGGGTGGTGGTCAAGTGGTTAGTGCACTTGGCTTCAGTGTGAATGGTTTCTGGTTAAAACCCCACCCCTGCCACATTTGTCTGTGTAAGGCGGAGTTGCATCAGGAAGGGCATCCAGAGCAGCTGAAGGGACATAAGAGGGGATGAATGATTTCAGTGAAAGCCTCTTGCAATGCTTCAAAAAGGGAGAAGACAGAACCAACAAATCACTTTGGTTCCTTGCCAGAAGCCCACGAATATAAATCAGTTTAATCTAAATTAATAAGCTATGCATACCATGCAAAAAAAATGGGTTGTAGTCATCACACTTGAGCATTAAAATTATTTTTCTTGGATAGGGACTCCATCAATTGATAAGAGGACTTTATAACTGCAACTTTCCAAACACTACATTGAACCCTGGCAGAGACCATTTCAACTACCTGTTAATTTAATGAAAATGGTTTTCCAAATACTTCCAAGCTAGCAACAGAGCTAACTTGTGAAGAGGGCGACGCAATGAAGCTCACTGAAGAAGCACACCTCGGAGAAGAAATGTCAGACCTGGAAACTGTTGAAGTGAAATAAGAGTGTTTCGTTGGGAGAACGTGGAGTCATTCCAAGAGATTGGAGATGATATCAAAAAGACAAACAACCGAGTAGAGGAGTAGTGCAGCAGATAACAGAATATTTGCAGAGGAATTCTTCAAATCCGGTTAGAAGCACCAAAGTTTGACTGTGTATACCTTTTGGTATATATTTTTGAAAAATGTCAGCCATTTGAATTTTCAGTGGGGGCCAAGTAGGGGTCAATTGAAGAACTGCATAGGGGTCCAAAAAAAAAAAAAAATGTTCCAGTCATATTGAACGCTATACCACATTATGTGTCTGATCACAAAGATTCCAAAAAGGTATAGTTTGGACTATCTGTGACTGAATGTTCTATAGTTATGGGGTAAAAACAGTAAGCATGGCGACAAAGGTCACTTTCAGTTTGTACAGGGGTCTTAAGTTAAAGTTGCTCCAATTATGGTAAAACATAATGCAAATTATTGGTTGAGTTAGGATTTTAAAAAAGAATAGTTTGCACCATGTGTCATGCTTAGTCAAAGTCGGCTTCATTGTCAATTCTTCACATGTACTAGACATACAAGGAATCGAAATTTCGTTTCTCATCTTCCCTCGGTGATGACAGGACAAGACATTTCGACAATAAGGACAGGTATTTAGTATTTACAGTGTAGTGTCTGAGGTAATAGTAAAAGTGGAAAGTGCAGTACTGCAAACCATTCAGTATTTGTAGCAGCAGATTTTTGCTTGGAATGGCTTGCATCGCCCACAATTGTGGTTGCTTTGCGGGTGAGGTGGGTGGTGTATACGAGGTCTGTCAATAAAGTATAGGTCCTTTTTATTTTTTTCAAAAACTATATGGATTTCATTCATATGTTTTTACGTCAGACATGCTTGAACCCTTGTGCGCATGTGTGAGTTTTTCCACGCCTGTCAGTGACGTCATTCGCCTGTGAGCAATCCTTGTGGGAGGAGTCATCCAGCCCCTCGTCGGAATTCCTTTGTCTGAGAAGTTGCTGAGAGACTGGCGCTTTGTTTGATCAAATTTTTTTCTAAACCTGTGAGACACATCGAAGTGGACACGGTTCGAAAAATTAAGCTGGTTTTCAGTGAAAATTTTAACGGCTGATGAGAGATTTTGAGGTGATACTGTCGCTTTAAGGACTTCCCACGGTGCGAGACGTCGTGCAGCGCTCTCAGGCGCCGTCGTCGGCCTGTTTCAAGCTGAAAACCTCCACATTTCAGGCTCTATTGATCCAGGACGTGGTGAGAGAACAGAGAAGTTTCAGAAGAAGTCGGTTTCAGCATTTTATCCAGATATTCCACTGTTAAAGGAGATTTTTTTAATGAAAGATGTGCGGATTGCAGCGTCGGCTCGCAGCCGCCGCAATGCTCCGCCACAGGAAAAACACCTCTGTTGGAAGCCTTAAGGACAAGTTGGAACATGTCCTGCTGTTAAACAATTTCTCATATACTCACTCCACTGAAAGCCATCAAAAGCCGCCTGGATTTTACAAATGGTTATCAACACGGAGGTGTTTTTCCTGTGCCACCGCACCGTGTCGGCTGCGTCCCGACGCGCGGACCCGTCCGCACGTCTTTCATTAAAAAAATCTCCTTTAACAGTGGAATATCTGGATAAAATGCTGAAACCAACTTCTTCTGAAACTTCTCTGTTCTCTCACGACGTCCTGGATCAATAGAGCCTGAAATGTGGAGGTTTTCAGCTTGAAACAGGCTGACGACGGCGCCTGAGAGCGCTGCGCGACGTCTCGCACCGTGGGAAGTCCTTAAAGTGACAGTATCACCTCAAAATCTCTCATCAGCTGTTAAAATTTTCACTGAAAACCAGCTTAATTTTTCGAACCGTGTCCACTTCGATGTGTCTCACAGGTTTAGAAAAAATTTTGATCAAACAAAGCGCCAGTCTCTCAGCAACTTTTCAGACAAAGGAATTCCGACGAGGGGCTGGATGACTCCTCCCACAAGGAGTGCTCACAGGCGAATGACGTCACCGACAGGCGTGGAAAAACTCACGCATGCGCACGAGGGTTCAAGCATGGCTGACGTAAAAACATATGAATGAAATTCATATAGTTTTTGAAAAAAATAAAAAGGACCTATACTTTATTGACAGACCTCGTATGTCTTGCAGAGAGGGGAGTGAGGCACCAATGATCCTTTCAGCTGCATTCACTATGCACTGCAGGTCTTTCCTGTTGTAGTCAGTGCAGCTTCCGCCCCACACAGTGATGCAGCTGGAAAGGATGCCACGGTAGAAAGTGCTCATGATGGTTGGTGGAGCACTTGCCCGCTTGAGTTTGCGCAGGAAGTGGAGATACCGCTGGGCCTTCTTTGCCAGTGATGCAGTGTTTATCATGTTACGGGGTAACATATGTCACATGTCATAGAATCCAATGGATGTCGACACTGTTTGACCTTTACTTTGGAGACCAAACATTCAACACAGTCAGAACTATTCCATTTGTTCATCGTATTAGTTCAACCAATAATTTGCACCACGTTTTACCAAAACTGGAGCAACTTTAACTTTTGACCCCTGTACATACTGAAACTGACCTTTGTCACCATTCTTGCTGTTTTTACCCCATAACTCCAGAACATTCAGTTATAGATAGTCCAAACTATACCTTTCTGGAATCATTGTTGTCAGATACATAATGTGGTATCACTTTCAATATGATTGGAACATTTTTTAATTTTGACCCTGTGCAATTCTTCACTTGACCCCTACTTTGGCCCCCTATTGAAAATTCAAATGGATAAAGTTATTTTTCTACAATATGTACCAAAAGGTATACACACTCAAATTTTGGTGCTTGTAACCAGATTTGAACTATTCTTACCTACTGTACTAGAGGCCAAGCAGTGCATAATGGAGTCCGAGGATTGTTTGCAAACCATGGAAGACGCTACTTTGAAGCTTTTTGATTTACAAAAACACTTGATAGACAAACTAGCCGATCAAGGAGGGACAACATTAGGATCCATGGAGTAAAAGAAAAAGCCCGAAGATGGAGCCTCGTCTATAATCACTTTTATTTTATTTAATGTTAAGAGAAACTCAGATTCCCACCATCACTTGAATTCAACATTGAAAGAGCCCATGTAGCACTGGCTGTGAGGCCCCCTCATGATGCTCCTCTGTGGTCGACTGTGGTAAAATTTAACAGCTATAGGATGAAAGAAATGATAATCAAGGCGACGTGACAGAAAAAGGGATTCGAGTTTGAGGGCAGGAAGATTATCATTGACCACGACTATGCACTGAAATTTTGAGATAGCTTAAAGAGTATGCAGAAATAAAGAGAGTGTTTAAAGATAAGACTAGAAGCACTCAGAGAGTGTAAACCTCCGCCAAGACCATAGGGTTACTGACATCACATGGAATACCCTTTGGCAAAGAGAATTATTCCACTTCATTTCACGCATCTACCGTCATGTTTCAGACTCAGCGGTTAAACCCTTAGATCTTCAGCAAATGTATTTATAAAGAGAAACTGCATGAACTACACAAGTTTTTATTTTCTAATAATAACAAGTTTATTCAATGAGGAGAACCAAGTGCTAAATTATTGTGTCATAACTTAATTTTTGTTCAGCCTTTGTGGCCCGTCTTTATGAAGTTAGATGCAAAAATGTTGAAATTGGCCCTATCCTGCAATGATAAAGAATCCTTAAAATTACTGGATCCGGATCGTGTTCCAGATCATTACCAAAATTTAATGACTTCTAAGTTAGGCCAAGATACACCCTTGGTAAAAGTTTCATTGAAATCCGTTGAGGATTTTTTGAGTAATCCTGCTAACAACCAACCAACATGTGTGTCTCTTGTATAAGGGTTAAGTTGTCGGGACTGTTTACGCTGAATCTGCCATTTGCACATGCATCGTATATCATGTTCAGTGGGGACCCTCTGGCGGTTTCGTTGTGGAGGATATCACTTGGAGTCTTTCTCAGGCTCAGTAAGGGTCAAGAAAAAGACCTCATTAATGGAAGTTCAATTGTTTTTACATTTAGTGTTCAAAATGTAGAATTTTGTTTTGGGTTACGTGTTGTTTGTTCTTTGTGGTTCTAGTAGCATTGTGAAAGTTGCAAATATTAAAATGCTTAGTTTTATGTCAGGGAAGATAAATATAAAACCGCTAAAATGGCTTTTCACAATAATCTCATCAAAATAATCAGAATCAGAATTGCCTTTATTGTCATTGTAATTTGCATTACAAGATTTGAATGCAACTCCAAAAAGGTGCTTTCCGTGGTGCGTGTAATTTTTAGCCAGTATAAAAGATAGTGAAATTTGATGGTAAATTATTCAGAGTATATGTACAACTAATATAAACATAAGGTTAAAATAAAATAAAATGTGTACCAAGTAAAATGTAAAATGAGAATTATATACAACTGTGGAATCATATTGCATGGGAAAATTGCACATGGTTTACAGATATTGCACAAGAAACTTGAAAGTGCGATTAGAGTGATTTGTTATTGTTCAGTGCAGTGATTGCTCTGGGGGGAAAGTTGTCCCTGAGTTTGTTTGTCCTAATTTTGATTGACCTATACCGTCAGCCGGAGGGTAGTAGGTCAAGCAGGTGGTTGCTGGGGTGGGATGTGTCTTTGCTGATGCTGGCAGCTCTGCTGAGGTAACGAGAGCTGGCAATGTCTTCCAGGCTGGGCAGAGAGCAACCAGTGATCCCCTGGGCTGTTTTGATCACCCTCTGCAGCGCTCTCCTGTCTGCTGCTGAGCACCCCCCGTACCACGCTGTGATGCAGTACGTCAGGATGCTCTCGACGGTGGCTCTGTAGAACAACACCAGCAGCTTCTCCTCCAGATTGTTTATCCTGAGCACCCTCAGGAAGTGGAGTCACTGCTGGGCTTTCTTCACCACCACTGTGGTGTTGGCAGTCCAGGAGAGGCTGTCAGAGAGCTGCACTCCCAGGAACCTGATGGAGCTGACCCTTTCCACACAGTCCCCTTGGATGTAGAGCGGGGCTGGGACAGCCCTGTTCTTCCTGAAGTCCAGGATTATTTCTTTTGTTTTTGTGGTGTTCAGCGGCAGGTTGTTAGCTGAACACCACACTGTCAGTCGCTTTAACCTCGTCTCTGTAGTCGGTCTCATCCCCCCCTGAGATGAGCCCAATCACGGTGGTATCATCCGCAAACTTTATGATGGTGTTTGTGGGATGGATCGGAGAGCAGTCGTACGTGTAAAGGGTGAACAGGAGGGGGCTCAGTAGACAGCCTTGAGGGGAACCGATGGTAAGTGTGATGGTGGAGGAAAGGTGGCAGCCAGGTTTCACGGACTGTGGGCGTTTTGTGAGGAAGCCCTTGATCCACTGGCAGATGGGGGTGGAGATGCCCAGATGTGTCAGTTTCTGGACCAGGATCTGGGATGATGTGGTTGAAGGCTGAGCTGAAGTCCAGGAAGAGCATCCTCACATAGCTCCCCTGGTGCTCCAGGTGGCTCAGCGCGATGTGGAGAGCTGTGGTGATAGCGTCCTCTGTGGAGCGGTTTGCCCTGTAGGCAAACTGGTGGGGGTCCAGAGTGGGAGGCAGACAGGCTCTGATGTGCTGAGAGATCAGTCTTTCAAAGCACTTCATGAGCACAGGCGTAAGTGCAACAGGCCTGTAGTCATTTATGCTCTCCACTGCTGACTTCTTTGGCACTGGAATGATGGTGGAGGATTTGAGGCAGAGTGGAATGATGGCCTGCGACAGGGACAGGTTGAAGATGCAGGTGAAAACTCCAGTCAGTTGGTCAGCACACGCTTTGAGTACCTTTCCAGGTACACCATCGGGGCCGGCCGCTTTCCTGGGGTTCACTGCCTTCAGCACACGTCTCACTTCGTGTTCCTGAAGTGTTAGCGTGTTAGTGCTGGAGGGTGGTGGGTGTGGACTTGCTGCTGGTTTGTCTGCTTCGAAGCGGGCAAAGAAGCGGTTCAGCTCCTCTGCCAGCGAGGCGTCAGACCTAGCATTTCCTGGGTTGCTGCTTCTGTAGTTGGTTATGATTTATTCCCTGCGACATCCTTCTGGAGTCATTTGCAGTGAAGTGGTAATAATATCGTACAATGTCAGTGGTCTTCTTCATACAGTTAAAAGGAGCAAAATCTTAAGGGAAAATAAGTAAAGACGGAGCTGGTATTGCGTTTTTGCAGGAAACTCACCTGATGGAAAATGAAAATGATAAAAACAAATGGATATACTCAGGTATATACTTCATCATATAAATCTGATCACAGAAGAGGGGCAGCAATTTTGATATCTGGCAAAGTTCAATTTCAAAAATGATCAGTTATTAGTGATAAAGAAGGAAGGTATGTCTTGATTAAGGGGAGATTAGAAGGAATATTAATTTGCTTGTTGAGTATATTTGCACCTCCAGGTTCTAATTGGACATTTTACAGGCATTGTTTGACATGATTACATTGGAAGGAGAAGGAATTTAATTGCAGGTGGGGATTTAAATCAGAGGTTAGACCCCCAACTGGATACATCCTCACAAGCACCTCCAAAAATGTAAAAAAAAAATTAAAGATATGATGGGAGAATTGGGGATCATTGATATATGGAGAGAAATAAACTACGAAGGATTATTCTTTTTATTCATCACCGCACAATAACTATTCAAGAATTGACTTGTTTCTTGATGTACAACAAAGATAGGTACAGAGTGGGGAACTACAAAATTGGTGTGATGGACTTATCTGATCATAGTTCTGTGTACTTGACTTTATTATTGACACCGGAAATAAAAACATCTTGGAGACTTAATAGTATATTGAAAGGTAATAAGATACGATAAGATAAGAAAGCCTTTATTCATCCCTCAATGGGGAAATTTCAGTGTCACATCGCAGCATAGAACAGTAGGAATAGACAGAAGGGCATGCAATAAAACAAACAAGTATCTCTTAAAAAACAAGAACTAAAAAAAGCACTGAGTGCCGGGTAACGCTAAGGCTACCATTGTTCAGTTCAGTGCTGCACTGCCGGGATGATATACACTGTTGGGATGTAAAAGTGATCAGATAAAGTGACTTCAGCGTGAAATGTATGATAAGTTACTCTGATATTTACAATATGGACAGGTTAAAATATAGTAGGTAAAGTGACTTGGGTTTGCACCATAAGTTAAATTATTGCACCTAATAAATACAGCAGGTAATGACATGATTATTGTCCTGGTTGCTATGGTTACCACAGTACTAGCATTGTTCATTGTACAGTCTTATTTATTTATTTGTCATGTTTGTTTTTTGTTGCTATGAATTTTGATGTTTTGGTTATCGTTAAAGAGAGAGAGAGAGGCAACAACAATAAAAAGGTTTTTTTTTTTTATGGTTTTCCAGGGAAAAGTTTTCAGGATGGTTTAAAATAGCAACCATATTCTATGCTACAATAAATGTTGGGCAAAGTGTGTGCGTGTGTTAAATTTCATCCCAGCTGGCATTTATAGTCTTAAATCCATCTTGGCTTAAACTGTAGGATCCATGTAATGTACGAGGGGCGAATGACAAGTTTTGAGTCTGATCCAGAAAAAGGAGCGCACAGTTCTCCATTATATGCATTCAACACTGCACCCAGTGAGTCAATACTTCACATATTTTTGTGAAATGTTGGTTTCTCAGAATGCAAACAATGGAGAGCCATGCCCTATTTTTTATAAATTGGGCTCGACTTCTTAATTGCCCCTCGAATGGGTTGATGTCAGTTGCAAAGAATTTTTTTTGTAGAATGTTACCATCATTGTAAAATATAATAACAATATTAGTAAAGTTTAAATTCTATGCAAATCTAAATTTTAAAAGGTTTGTACTTTTTAAATCATTATTACTGCAGTTCATTCGGGGCATGTGGAACTGTGGTTTTTGGTTCAAAACTTCTTCTATATCTGGACTGAAGTCAGGAAGGGAATTTGGCATTAATATGTGGATCCAGTATGGATCCAGTGTGGTGACCCTGAACAAAAATGCAGTCAGACAAAAGAAACATTGTACTTCATGAGTTCTACAATCATATTCGATTTGTTGATATTTGAACTTTAAAAAAAAACAAAAAAAAAACAGTATGAAGTTTTATTTATTCTATTCATACTGAAGTACAGTATGAATAAAAAAGTATGAAGATATTACAGTTGTGTGATTTTAAGTCATATTAGTCAACAGTTCACCGTTATGTTACCTTGGTGTATCTATAAATTCACTCTTTGGTGCCGTGGACTAAATAGGTCAGTGGTGGTGGGGTTGTACCTTAATTATCACTGACAAGTAGAGTTTTTGTATTACCTTCCTCTCTTAATGTTTACTCCCCTTTGTCCTCAGGGCTTCACAGATGACCAGCTGATGCTGGTGGAGCAGAACATAGTTATGGTCGAAGAACGAGAGAGGGAGATCCGACAAATAGTGCAATCTATCTCAGATCTAAATGAGATTTTCCGGGACATGGCTGGAATGGTGGTGGAGCAGGTAAGTAAAGCAGTGCTGTGTTAACAACCCATCCAATACAAAACAAGAGGACCTTCCACTAAGATGTGAAAAAAGTGGAAAAAAAAATTAAGACAAAGCAAATCCAGGTGTTTGTTTTTTGTGTTCTACATATTTTGTAGATGTACATTAAAGAACTTCACAAAGTAGAAGCTTTGTACTTTCCAAAATACTGTAGCAAAAATGATATGTGAGAGGTACACCTGTTCAAAATGTCAAATGTTACAAAATCTTTTGGGCCACATGTTGTTCTTGTTCCACTAATAAAATAAAAGATCTGTGCCAAATTTTATTGTAATCTGGCATTGTTTAGCGGTCCCCCGCAAAGCAACAATTTTCCCCAAACAACCAATGTAGTAATCCAGTAATTCCAGTCATGTTCTCCTCTGGGTGACCAATCAACCAATACTTCTTGCAATTAGATGCCATCACATGTACCTGTAAAAGAAAAATAATGGCATCAGAGTCTTCTCCCGTTAGGGTGACATTGCCTTGCCAGTGGAGGGAGAGGAAAATGTGTCACTCTGGGGACCTGTAAATCTTATCTGATATACAACCCCTGGCAAAAATTATGGAATCACCAGCCTCGGAGGATGTTCATTCAGTTGTTTAATTTTGTAGAAAAAAGCAGATCACAGACATGACACAAAACTAAATTAATTTCAAATGGCAACTTTCTGGCTTTAAGAAACATTATAAGAAATCAGGAAAAATAATTGTGGCAGTCAGTAACGGTTACTTTTTTAGACCAAGCAGAGGGAAAAAAATATGGACTCACTCAATTCTGAGGAATAAATTATGGAATCACCCTGTAAATTTTCATCCCCAAAACTAACACCTGCATCAAATCAGATCTGCTCGTTAGTCTGCATCTAAAAAGGAGTGATCACACCTTGGAGAGCTGTTGCACCAAGTGGACTGACATAAATCATGGCTCCAACACGAGAGATGTCAATTGAAACAAAGGAGAGGATTATCAAACTCTTAAAAGAGGGTAAATCATCACGCAATGTTGCAAAAGATGTTGGTTGTTCACAGTCAGCTGTGTCTAAACTCTGGACCAAATACAAACAACATGGGAAGGTTGTTAAAGGCAAACATACTGGTAGACCAAGGAAGATAACAAAGCGTCAAGACAGAAAACTTAAAGCAATATGTCTCAAAAATCTGTGACTGAACTGTAAGAAACCGCCTAAAGGAAATGGGATTTACATACAGAAAAGCTAAACGAAAGCCATCATTAACACCTAAACAGAAAAAAACAAGGTTACAGTGGGCTAAGGAAAAGCAATCGTGGACTGTGGATGACTGGATGAAAGTCATATTCAGTGATGAATCTCGAATCTGCATTGGGCAAGGTGATGATGCAGGAACTTTTGTTTGGTGCCGTTCCAATGAGATTTATAAAGATGACTGCCTGAAGAGAACATGTAAATTTCCACAGTCATTGATGATATGGGGCTGCATGTCAGGTAAAGGCACTGGGGAGATGCTGTCATTACATCATCAATAAATGCACAAGTTTACGTTGATATTTTGGACACTTTTCTTATCCCATCAATTGAAAGGATGTTTGGGGATGATGAAATCATTTTTCAAGATGATAATGCATCTTGCCATAGAGCAAAAACTGTGAAAACATTCCTTGCAAAAAGACACATAGGGTCAATGTCATGGCCTGCAAATAGTCCGGATCTTAATCCAATTGAAAATCTTTGGTGGAAGTTGAAGAAAATGGTCCATGACAAGGCTCCAACCTGCAAAGCTGATCTGGCAACAGCAATCAGAGAAAGTTGGAGCCAGATTGATGAAGAGTACTGTTTGTCACTCATTAAGTGCATGCCTCAGAGACTGCAAGCTGTTATAAAAGCCAGAGGTGGTGCAACAAAATACTAGTGATGTGTTGGCGCGTTCTTTTGTTTTTCATGATTCCATAATTTTTTCCTCAGAATTGAGTGATTCCATATTTTTTTTTTCCCTCTGCTTGGTCTACAAAAGTAACCATTACTGACTGCCACAATTTTTTTTCCTGATTTCTTATAGTGCTTCTTAAAGCCAGAGAGTTGCCATTTGAAATGACTTTAGTTTTGTGTCATGTCTGTGATCTGCTTTTTTTCTACAAAATTAAACAACTGAATGAACATCCTAAAAGGCCGGTGATTCCATAATTTTTGCCAGGGGTTGTAGTTCAAATTTGGTCTGCACAGATAAAACCCCAAGTGGGGAAAAAAAAAACATGTGGCCGGAAGTGTCTCACAACTTTATTGTTTCACAATATAACATGAACAGCCCTAGTGAGAGGGTTTTCCTGATAATGAAAGTTTGATCCTATTTAAGGGCAGCATTCTTGACAGAATTGACTTCAACGTTGAGCAGGCTTGTGTTAAAACAGAAGATGGATTGCAACAGTTACAAAAGGTAAAGAACGAAGTGTTTGTCTCCTGGAAATCTAATTTTGTATCATTCCATAAAGTGTCTGTTTTTAAAATGGGTGGTTCTTTGACACCTCTTCTCCCTGCCCTCATTTCTTTCAGGCCGAGCAGTATCAGAAGAAAAACCGAAAGATGCTGGTCATTTTGATTCTCTTTGTCATAGTCATTGTTCTAATTATTATTCTTTTTGGAACAAAGTTTTAAGTATGCGTTCCTGTGCTCTTGTTTTCTCTGTGTGGGTGTTCAATGTGTGGACTTGGTCTCAGTTCTGCTGAAAACGATGCTGACATCTGTTGGTGCCCAGCAGAAATCTTCTGAATAATTCCACATCTCTTCTCCAAGGGCATTTTGGCACTTAGAGATGGGTTTGTGATTAATTTAAAGAAGCAATTGTCTGTATAAGCCCTCTCCTGTTTTTTTGTGGTTTTTTTTTTGGCCAAACCTCTCTCTTTCTAGTGCAAGAGACAACATTTTTAACTTGAACTGCAAATTTATTTTCAGTTCCATCTACAGCAACGTCCTGCTTCAGTATTACCCCTCACGAAAGTAAAAGAAAATATATAAAACTCATCCAGTACCAAAAATATAGTGATTTAGGCACCATGTTTCTCCCCAATTTGAAAATATGTAGCTGTTGTGGACTGATTCTATATATATATATATATATATATATATATATATATATATATATATATATATATAATGCATAGTGTTGACCTGAAGGTAGACAGCACTGAGTATCTGTCCACTTGTCTTAAAAAATTTTGCAGTCACAGTTGTTCACATTTCATGAAGTGCTTACTTTATTCATTTAATTTGTGTGCGTTTGATGGTCCTTACATAAAGTGCTACCTTTTTAAAACTTTGCAATTTGCACATATTGAGGCCTAAGGTGTTTGTCTTATGGATGTAATGCTACTGTAATCTGTATGATGAGCAAAATTATTTATTTTTTACTATCTTCAGATATTAGTGCAGTTTAAACGTGTTCTGTCAAGCAGAAGTACGATACATTAAAAGGTCATTTGAACCAGATGGTTACGTCTGACTCTGCTGAGAAAACTGTGACATCAACAAACACTTTGAATTGTTTTCCTGTAGTTTAAACACATGACATTGTACAATCCCAAATCAGAAAAAGTTGGGACGATACGGAAAATGCAAATTATAAAGACAAAGTGATTTTTACATTTACTTTGACTTTTATTTCATTGCAGACTGTATGCACCAAAGATATCTTATATTTTGTCAGGTCAGCTTCATTTAATTTTGTTGTTATACAGTAAAACTCGCACATAATGGATTTGGGTGGACCAGCGAATTTTGCCCATTACAGTCTTAATCAGTTATATGTATAAAACGGGCAAAATCCGTTATATGTATGTAACGGATTAGTTGCAGCCAGGAGGCGCCGAACGATCTACAGGGAATCCCCAGCACCAATTAGGCTTACATATTTCCTTGATTAAATGCCAGACCTCAAATCGGGGCCTGCCTCATTTAATGACCAGTACCTTAAAAATCCTCAGGCCTGATTTATGCTTCTCTAGCTTTGTAACTCTGTGGCCATGCAATGATGTCAACGTGCGCGTGACCCTTTTAAAGTTCTGTGTCGTGTCTTTATGTAATTTTCCGTGGGAACAGCAGCTTTTTCTGGATTAATTTGTCCCTCCATGAGCTCCACTTCTTTATACAATTATCAACCTCCAAACCAACGATTCTGTACATACAATTTCCTCCATAAATTGTGGGTCATTTGAGCATCTTTTTCTGACTCTGTGTTATGAAGTTGGTCATATTTGCTTACTTTTCTGCCCAACGTGTTTGATCCTTGATCGAAATGTAATCAGCGTGCGCACTGTAAAACATAAAAATATGAGTGGAGAGGAAGGAGTGAAAATGTAAAATTGACGAATCACAGCCTTTTAAGGTGTCAGTCATTTAGCAGGTGCACATCACTGAGAGGGTGAGCAGCCAAGCAGGGGCCTCTGATCTAAAGTGGTTTGGTTTGTCACACCCAGGGACATGTGTGAAACTTAACACCATATTACAGTGCAGGCAAGCAGAAATTTAATGATCACTGGCCGTGAATTATGCCCTGCCTCGTTTAGGTTCCGGGTCTGAGCATGGTTTGAAAAAAAATAAAATAATGGTTGGTCTTTTAATCAAGGAAATATGGTACCCACTTTCTTCAAATCAGCAAGTGTCAGTGTTGAACTTCGTTTCATACTTCTGTTACTGGGCAAGTCCAGATTACCGTGTTCAGTACATGTGAGGGGTTTTTAATAGAAATACAACACGATGGAGCGGGACGTTTTGTCCGATGTGAGTGAAAGTCTGTTATTCAAAATCAGATATATACGGCATTTATTACATGGAAAAACCATACAAAAGCACTGAGATGTTTGCTTTTGTCTGGTGAGTGTGAATATCAGGTTTATACAATGACAGTTTAGGCAAGTTTTACTGTAGATCCATTCATGCATTTAAGGCCTGCAAGGCATTTTAGAAAAAGTTGGGACCCTAAAGCATTTACCATTTTTAATGTTGTTATTCCTACTCACAACATTTAAAAATGTTTTGATCTTGAGGACACCAATAGATGAGGTGTTTCAGGTGTTATTTTCTCTCATTATTCCTACAAACACATCTTAAGGTGGGATCATTGTTGTTGCATTTTTTTATTTCAAAATTCTTCACACATTCTCTACTGGGGACCGTTTAGGCCTGCAGGCAGGCCACACAGCTGTAAAAATGGAGACTGGCCTTAACTCCATCTTGTAGTACTTGAAGGTTTCCCAAACTAATCTCTTGCCCATGTGGTTATATCACCTATTGATGAATGACTGTTCTTAATGCAATGCTGTCTGAGGGATCGGACATCACTGGTGTTCATCTTAGGCCCGCACTCTTGGCCTTTATGCACTGAATTTCCTCCAGATTTGTTGAATTGTGTAATGATTTTATGCACTGTAGAGGGAGAAATATGAAAATCCCTTTCAATCTTTCCTTGAGGACCATTGTTTTTAAACATCTCAATTTTCTCACACATTTGTTAATAACTGGAGATCCACTGCCCATCTTTGCTCCTCAGACATCCTTTGTTGGATCCTGCTTTTGTACCAAATCATGACAATCACCTGTTGAGGTCACTCATTAGAAATAATATTTAATTATTCTTTTTTTTTTCTTTTTTTTTTACTGCATTATTTACCTTAAATTGCCCAGTTCAAACTGTCTTTAGAATGTGTTGCATGCCTGGAATGGATGTATAATATCACATGAAATGCAGTTGCCCACACAAAACATGAAATATTTTGGGTTCATACTGTCTGCAGTAAAATAGAAGTTAAAGTAAATGTGACAGTAATTGGGGGGGGGGGGGGGGGGGGGGTGATTGTATTTTCTATACTGTCTTAACTTTTTCTGATTTGGGGTTGTAGGTCCTGTTTGGAATTCTATATATGTTCTACAAAGAGTGATGAGCTGACATGAAGAGCTTTATTTGACACATCTGTACTAGACCTTTATACCCGCATTAAATCATTTGTCATTGATGTGAAATTGCGTGTTACAAATGTTTGTTTTTTTGTTTTGTTTTGTATTTTTAATAAACATGGGACATGATGTTTGTGTGTTTTTGAGTCACTCAGTTAAAACTGATGAAATGGTTTGCACCACCAGATGGCAAAGAATGTTTTAAGGGGAAAAAAACGCTGTACAAAAACCATCAAATTTTGGTGATATAAAAATTTGTGGTATTATTACTGTGTAATAATTTAGTTTTTTTTTAACACAAAAGTTATACAAGTCATATAAAGATAAAATCGAAAAGTTATACAAGTCACTTTTAAAAAGCATAAGCCACTTTTACCTCTGGATCACAGTTCTGAAATATAAGTTGTATATTATAATACATTTATAAATATATCAAATGTTGGACCAAGCTTTAGAAGTACAATTTTTAAGGTGGCAAAATGACAGTTTTTATGTGGTCTGTAGTTTCTAAGAAATTAAGGTTTTTAATTTCATGTATTTATTGAAGCGCTGTGATTGGTCCTGAAAATTGCTGGTTGTTGTAGCCCACAGACACACCACTGTTGCCAACTCCTCAGCAGTGTTGCCACAGTTATTTTGAAAAGTTACTTTATACTATTTACTCTATACAATTACTTCATTCGCAGCTTTATGCAGTTACTTTATAGCAGCTGCTGACAACTTGTAACTAATAAGGTGACTGGTAATCTCACTTGGTTACTCTCAAGATTGCATAATCAGCAAAGTAACTAATAATTACTGTTCTGAGTGCTCAATCTTAAAAATATGTTAGATTACTAGTTACATTCAGCAGCTGCGAACAACTTGTCGGCTGCAAATGAAGTAACTGTAAAAAGTAACTTTTTAATTTAACTGTGGCACTGCTCCTCAGCAAAGAAAGTTGCTATTGGCTGTCCTAAAAGTTGCTAGAAGAGGTGATTCATGCACTGTCTTTCCAGAAATTACTTTTGTGATGTGGCGGCTGGTTTCAGTGTAGAAAGGTTCCCTGTTCAAACCCCACCCCTGCCACATTTCTCCATGCAATGTGGAGCTGCGTCAGGAATGGCATCTGGCGTAAAACTTGTGCCAAATCAGTATGCAGATCCACCAACTGAAAACAATGGAGCAGCCGAAGGGACTTAGCACTTCACCTCCTGAGTTTCACCAGCTACGCCCGCGCCCCCTGTTGACAGCAGTTAGTAGTACAGGTGGATATGGAACATTTGTTTCCAATAATGTGGCCGCTGTCAGATTCAGGAGTGGGAAAAAATAATATATGATATGAGTGAACAAAACTGAGATTATTTATGATTAGCTCTTGAGGGGGCAATAATTGTCCTCCCTACTTTTGACATGGTTCCGACAAGGCATTCACCGGACAGCTAAATGTTCCTTCTTTTAGGACTTTTGGCGGAACGTCACCAGTTTTAATAGGGAAACGGGTTGATCCACAACACCAGTTGCGGTTCGGTAACAGCCGTTTGGTCATGTCGGGTACCGCGGAGGAAGACAGCCCGTTTCCCGCTGATCATCAGCTGTTTGCCGAAACGTTTTCTCTGAACAGTGTTTATAAATTAAGCGGCCAGGAGCTGAAAATAAAGCAGGTGTACGGGAACAACCTCGGCGTGGCGGCGTCTGTCTGGGAAGCTGTAAGACCCACCACCCCGATGATGCTGTTTAAAGGTTATAGTGCCACTGGGTTGGAGTTTTTAAGCTTCACACTTGAATATATATATATTTTTTTTTTGGGTGGGGGGGTTGTTTTTGTTTTGTTTTTTCCAGGCGTTGCAGCTGTGCTGTTATTTAGAGGCGGAGGCCGTGGAGCTGAGAGGACAGCGGGTCATCGAACTGGGAGCTGGAACTGGTGTTGTTGGGATTTTAGCAGCTCGTCAGGGTGTGTGTTCTTATGATATGAGTCTCAGCTGTGTCCTTCTCTAAGATACAGTCAAGTCCACAAATATCTGCACATCGAAAAACTGCATATCAGACATGGAAGGAAACAGTACAGACTCTCATCCTTGAATTATTTACACCCAAAATGGAGGAAAAGTGTGGAAACTTCAGCACTTTGTGGTGCAGAGGTTGCATATATTTGATTTCGGTCCTGCTGGGACTGTAACTTAAAGTGGAGTGAATGAGGGTCAGCCAAGGCCACACTGGTTTGATTTTTGAGAGAGAGAGGAAAAAACGGTATATAGGCCAAAGTCAAAATTTTGACCCAGTTTTTATTTATGTAAAATAGCTATTCCAAGGAATTTGTTAAAGATACACCTATGTTTACGAGGAAACACTAATATGAAGTTATAATAAGCCTTTCTGTTGGCCACATCATCTTTGACATTGGCTGACCATGAAAGGTCAAATCAATTAAGAATTGTGATTTAGATGAATTGGTTAATTTTTATTTTTTTCTTTATTTCAGGCACTTGTCCCATAAAAAACAGTAATAAATGGTAAATGGACTGCATTTATATAGCACTTTTCCATCTGCATCAGACGCTCAAAGCGTTTTACACATCAATGCCTCACATTCACCCTGATGTGAGGCTACTGCCATGCAAGGCGCCCACTACACTCTGGGAGCAACTAGGAGATTAAGGACCTTGCCCAAGGGCCCTTAGTGATTTTCCGGTCAGGTTGGGATTTGAACCGAGGATCCTCTGGTTTCAAGCCCAACGCTTAACCACAAGACCATTACTTCCACCAGTAAAAGAATAAAAACTGCTTGTAGGGGAAGCCTGGGCACAGTGGATCAGAAATGTTTTGTGGCAGCAAACACATTATGCATAGGTTTAGGCCAGTCTATTGTGGATTTAATACGGCAAGTTATTGTTTATTAGGCTGTTATTTATTTCTCCCCAAGTGTAATTTACAGGTGTTTAAAATTGATTTTAAAATTTTTGATTCACTGTGCCCCGAACACTAATTCATGGGGCACAGTGAATCAACTTAGAATATAATGAAAAAACACGATTAGAAAGATTTCTGCAAAATTAATAAATACATGCTGATGCATATACAAACTATAATCCAGCAAACCATGGGCCTGTATTACGAAGCGGGGTTACTGGCTTATCAGGGTAACTTCGGGAGTAAGTTGATGACGTGTGGAGTAACTTCCCGGTTAACCCGTACTACGAAAGGTGGATAGGTTTTGATCGAGGTATGCTGCCATGGCAACTTATGCTGTGTGCCAAACCTGCTCCGAGCAGGTTATGTTCTAGGTTAGCGTGAGGTTTACGCTTAACCACACCCTTTATAAGTACCGCCCATCCACTGTCAATCACTCCGAAGACAATGCCGGGCTACCTGGATGATCCGTGTGATACTGGGGCACAAATTGTGAGGGGCTCTCTTTGCAGGGTGAGGGTTTTTAAAGACCACCAGAATCCGCTGACATATCCGGACGATATTCTCTATGAAAGATATAGATTCTCAGCCGAGGGAATTCGTTATCTTTGTCAGCTGATCGGGCCAGATGTCTGTAACATCACCCATCGTAGCAATGCCCTGACGATCGAGCAGATAATGTGCCTTGCGCTTAGCTATTTTGCCAGTGGACAATTCATGTATTCCATCGGTGATGCTGAACATCTGAGCAAGAATACTGTATGTCATATGATTCGCAAGGTAGTACTTGCTCTATCTAAACTGTTGGATGCATTTGTCGTTTTCCCTGGCCATTTATCCGCAATGCAAATCAAAGAAGGGTTTTATGCAATCGCGGGTAAGTACTAATATCAAAATAGGTCCAATGCATGTCCATTAATGAGGTGAAGTGGGGCCTATCAATAACAATTTCTCCTAGGTTTCCCAAGGGTAATAGGAGCCATTGATTGCACGCAAATCCCAATCAGTGCACCCCTGGGAGAGCACAAGGGCGATTATGTCAATCACAAATCCATTCACAGTATCAATGTGCAGGTATAGCCATACTATTCAGCCTATCTCATATACCCATTATCGTGTAGTCCACTCTAAGCTCACCTTCACTTATGTCAGCCACATAAGGGTTGCTTTGGTTTGGTTGATCTTCCTACATATTCTAATATGCAATTACTTTAATTACATATTTCACATTCGTTTTCTCCCCACATGGGGCTGTCCTGTTGGATAACCTTCATGCCAAAGTGATATATATGTAAGTATGTTAACAGAATGACGATTAATGGCTGTAAATCCTTAGATGACATGTGATCACCAGTACATGGTGACCAGCCTGGATGCAAGGTGGCCAGGTGCAGTCCACGACTCCCGCATTTTTAGGGAGTCCATCCTATCTGCAGGATTTGAAGAGGGTAAGGCAATTAGCATCCCAAAGTTGTTGTGGGACATAAACTTGCATGTGACATTTTCCATTTCATTCCAAGGGCATTTTCATGGTCTGCTGCTGGGGGACCGTGGATACCCGTGTCTGAGGCATCTGCAAACGCCCTATCCGGACCCACAAACAAGGGCGCACAGACATTTTAATGCCGCTCACAGCATCACAAGGGCCAGGATTGAAATGACGTTTAGCATCCTGAAGGCACGGTTCTCCTGTTTGAAGGGCCTTCGTGTAAAGCCAGACATGGCCTGTCAGGTCATAAGTGCGTGTGTGGTGCTCCACAATATTGCCACAATTCGTAAAGAAAGAGTCCCAAATGTCCCTCCCATGCCCCCAGACATTGTTGACCCCATGACCCTTGACCAACCCACAGGACGTGCAGTGAGAGAGGCAATCACAAACCAATTTTTCACTCATTAAAAGTAAAAACACCCACACAATGAAAACACATTCAAGATGTTTTATTATGGCCTCTCCCTTTCCTGTAAATCAGAAGGGATCGATGAATGGTGGTACACACATTGATGAATCACTGGTGAATGTAGACTTACTGTAGCCTATTGTCTGCTCCTGCCTATATAATCAATTACTGTAAGTAAGACAGTATGTAGGCATACAGTGTGACCATGAGGAATCAAACACAGAGCACATGTACCCTTTCAGTTCGTGCTGTCCGAGAGGAGGTTGCCACAGGAGGGGAAGAAGGCTGCTGCAACTCTTCCTGACAAATAAGAATCACTCAATTCACAGATGCAACACTGCAGTGTAATAAGTCATCTTCCTATATTATTCAGTGTAGAGTATAAGTGATGAACCAACCTGGCTGTGCATGTCTGTACCGGCAGTTAGGGTGTCCTCATCCACATCCTCACCTGAGTCCTCACCCACCTCCTCCTGAAATAAACATGTGCACTTGTGAGGCTGCACCTACATCATTCACACTTAATTCAGCTCCATTCTTATACTACCTGCGCCTGAGGATCACTGGAGGTGCTAGGTTGTGGTGGCTGGAGGAGCTCCACATT
Source organism: Thalassophryne amazonica (assembly GCF_902500255.1). Taxonomy (NCBI): domain Eukaryota; kingdom Metazoa; phylum Chordata; class Actinopteri; order Batrachoidiformes; family Batrachoididae; genus Thalassophryne; species Thalassophryne amazonica. The sequence goes on along the minus strand of NC_047105.1, from coordinate 76,897,456 downwards.
CTCCCCCTCAACTGTACAACACAAATGAACCTGAATATCATGAGATCACCATTTCACTGTAAAACTTGGATGTCATATTACCATGCACATAAAGGCTGCTTTCCCCAGCACCAGGATGGGACTGCATGCCTCCCTCAACCCCCTCCATAATCGGCCTGCCACTGTTGTTGGCTATTGCCAACTCCTCAGCTGGTGTGAAAGATTCAGGTGCCTTCCCTCCACCAGTACCCTTCACAGACACCTTTTTCTTATTAGCTGTAAAAGAAATAGGCAATCAAGTGGAGACTCGGAACATCTTTCATGATAATTCGTGATTAATACATGTTAATACGAGGTCTGTCAATAAAGTAACGGTCCTTTTTATTTTTTTAAAAAACTATATGGATTTCATTCATATGTTTTTACGTCAGACATGCTTGAACCCTCGTGCGCATGCGTGAGTTTTTCCACGCCTGTCGGTGACGTCATTCACCTGTGAGCACGCCTTGGGAAGGAGTGGTCCCGCCCCCTCGTCGGATTTTCATTGTCTGGAAATGGCGGAATGAAAAGGACTTTTTTTCCATCAGAATTTTTTCAGAAGCTGTTAGAGACTGGCACCTGGAAACCATTCGAAAAATTTATCTAGCTTTCGGTGAAAATTTACGGGCTTCACAGAGAATAAGGTCTGTTAGTACAGCTTTAAGGACCCCTTTAAGGACGGTCGGCGCGCCACGCTCCGAGCTGCGACGACTCGGCACAAGCCACCGGACCATTTCTAAACGGATGGCTCTGTGGATACGAGACCATCGTGTGCTCTTTCTCTGGTTATCACAAGAGCTGGACATCAGCCATTTTCTGGCAGATTTCACTTTTAACAAGAGATTTTGTCATGGAAAGCCACGCAGAGGCTTCGCGCGTCACGACCGATTCGCTTTGGAAGCGAGACAAAGGAACACCTCCGTTTCAGCGTGTCAGAGGACAAGTTTGGACATGTCCAGCTCTCCACAATTTCACTGATACTTACTGGACTGGTAAGCATTGAAAGCTGACATAGACATGTCCAAACCGAAACGGAGGTGTTCCTTTGTCTCGCTTCCAAAGCGAATCGGTCGTGACGCATGAAGCCTCCGCGTGGCTTTCCATGACAAAATCTCTTGTTAAAAGTGAAATCTGCCGGAAAATCGCTGATGTCCAGCTCTTGTGATAACCAGAGAAAGAGCACATGATGGTCTCATATCCACAGAGCCAATAGTTTAGAAATGGTCCGGTGGCTTGTGCCGCGTCGTCGCAGCTCGGAGCGCGGCGCGCCGAGCGTCCTTAAAGGGGTCCTTGAAGCTGTAGTAACAGTCCTTATTCTCTGTGAAGCCCGTAAAATTTTCACCGAAAGTCAGATACATTTTTCGAATGGTTTCCAGGTGCCAGTTTCTAACAGCTTCTGAAAAAATTCTGATGGAAAAAAAGTCCTTTTCATTCCGCCATTTCCAGACAATGAAAATCCGAAGAGGGGGCGGGACCACTACTTCCCAAGGCATGCTCACAGGCGAATGACGTCACCGACAGGCGTGGAAAAACTCAAGCATGCGCACGAGGGTTCAAGCATGTCTGACGTAAAAACATATGAATGAAATCCATATAGTTTTTGAAAAAAATAAAAAGGACCGTTACTTTATTGACAGTCCTCGTACAAGCTGTGACTATAAACCTACCGTTCTGAAGGATGTTTTTATATTTCATCTTCACCTGCTGCCAGGTGCGTTTGGCACTGCTATTGCATCTGAAATATCAACAGGATTCGGACTAGCAATCATGCAGTCAAGGTAGCCTATTTAGGAGACATTATATTAACCTAACACCTATTAGGCCTATGCCCACTTCTGAATCGTGTTGCATCTGGGCGTAATTAATGTAAGAAGGTCATTTTTTTTTACACATAATAGACATTCCACAGGTTACTCATCTGTAACAGATTTGGGGAATAATTGAATTGTACTTACGCATTTACCCGATCTGCAATACATTGCCAACAAGCCTGTCTTGCTTTATTGGCAGACAATGTGTTTGATTTCCCCCTTAACGTTGATTTAAATTGCTCGTAGCTCCGCATTATGGTCGTGCATTCTTCTTCGGTGAAGTACGGTGACCGCGCCATCATTGCAAAATGGTGACGTGCGCTGCAACCCGCCCCTTTTATGTGAACGCACACAAACTCCAATTAGGTTAACACAGGTTCAACAAATCAACATCTTAATCAGCATTGTAGTACCGATTAACACCACTTGAGGGAACCAGTTTTTGTGAACCCCGGTTTACGAGGTTGACCCTGGGTTACATCTGAGTAAGTTAACCCCGCTTCGTAGTACATGCCCCAGCTCTGTAATGTGTGAGTGTCTGATATAGTGATATAAGTCCTTTAGAAACTATTATAAACAGTCATAAGTTCTATTCAAACATGAAACAGTTGTTTATATACACAAATTATAGAAATAATTCATGGAAAAATAAATGTATAAGCTTCAACAGGTAATATTTGTCATCATTTTCTAGACTGATTCAGTGTGCCCTGATTCACTGTGTCCCAGGTGCATGTGATACACGAGTCATGTTATCAAATAGCTTGTAGCCTGGAGAAGACATAACACATGCTCATCAGTTAGATGGGGTAGTCTTCTAACTAATAACATTTTTTTCAGCCACCTTTCCTCTGTTGTGAGAAATAAATATAAAGACACTGACATCCACAAACGTTTGATAGGAAAAAAACTGACTTCACTTGTCACTTAGTTTTACCCTTAATATATCAAAAAACAAAACACTAATTTATAAGGAGGATGTCTTTCTGCATAAAAATATGGCATAACTGCTGCAAATATATATATAGTTTGCAGATATAGCTACTGATTCACTGTGCCCCGTGATTCACCGTGCCCCGGATTCCCCTACATATATACAAACAGACTAAACATGATTTAAATACATTTCTAAAATAGGCATTTCTATAGTGACAGTCAGATTTTAAGAAACAATGTATGAGGGCATTATGGCTGTGGCCCATCAGTTTTCTATTTACTCACTAGATGGAGGAGCGGGTAAGCCACTCATTCGCTGGCTGTTGCCAGAGTGCCGCCATCTTGGTTAGCATTTAATAACCAGACATACGAGGTCTATTAGAAAAGTATCTGACCTTTTTATTTTTTTCAAAAACCATATGGATTTGAATCACGTGTGATTGCATCAGCCAAGCTTGAACCTTCGTGCACATGCGTGAGTTTTTTCACGCCTGTCGGTTGCATCATTCGCCTGTGAGCAGGCTTTGTGTGAGCAGTGGTCCACCCCTCTTGTTGTTTTTTTTTATTGCGAATAAATGTCTGAACAATTTGGAGCTTTGCTGCATCAATTTTTTCCAGAAACTGTGAGAGACCTCCAGGTGAACACCGTTCGGAAAATTAATATGGCTTTCAGGGACGATTTTATGGGGATTACACAGATTAAGGAGTGATCCAGTCGGTTTAAAGACCGCCCACAACTGCTGAGAGCATGCTGCGCTCCGAGCGCCGATCGACAGGCTCAAACCCCGCTGAAACAACCAGATCATTTCCAACGTGAAGGCTTTGTTGATCCGGGACGTCGTCTGACTTTCACAAAAAGGCAGAAGGCGTGGACATCAGCACTTTTTCAGCACATTCCACTGTTACAGGAGTTTTTTTATGGAAAGAAAAGCGGAGGGACACGCCACGGAGACGTTCATTACGCGGCACAAAACCACCTCCGTGTTGGTCTCTCAGAACAGCTTTCAGGTGGATTTCAGATGGCTGTCGGTTGCTTTTCAGTCGTGTGATTATCCGAGAAATTGAGCATGAGCTGGATATGCTCCAACATGTCCTGTGAGGCTTCATCACAGCGTTGCTTTGCGCCATGCGGCTCCACCGCGATGCACGGAACTCCGCTCCTCTTTCCATGACAAAAACTCCTGTAACAGTGGAATGTGCCATTCATTTCTAAACTGGACGCTGTCTTGATCTGGTATGTCGTCTGACTAGCACAGGAATTGTGAAAAGACGTGGACATCAGCACTTTTTCGGCACATTGAGACAGACGTGCGGAGCAGTTCCGCGCGTCGCGGTGGAGCCGCATGGCGCAAAGCAATGCCGTGATGAAGCCTCACTGGACATGTTGGGGCATGTCCAGCTCATGCTCAATTTCTCGGATAATCACATGACTGAAAAGCAACCAACAGCCATCTGAAATCCACCTGAAAGCCGTCCTGTGAGACCAACATGGAGGTGGTTTTGTGCCGCATAATGAACAGCTCCGTGGCGCGTCCCTCCGCTTTTCTTTCCATGAAAAAAACTCCTGTAACAGTGGAGTGTGCCGAAAAAGTGCTGATGTCCACGCCTTCTGCCTTTTTGTGAAAGTCAGACGACGTGTTGTGAAAGTGTAGTGACACAGACCCACAACAGGGGGCGCAAATGAACGGCCAATAGATGAGCCAAAAAGTAACAATTTAATGTTGTGAAATGTGCACAACGAATATACAGACAATCTCAGAATATGATTACAGTCAATCCACAAAGGTGATGTGTGGGCAGCCTCGAGGATAGAAGACGTCTGTCCTGAGAAGAGCCGGAACCACACGATCTCCGCCGCCACAGAACCTGGTGAATACCGGAGCCGCCAAGTCCCGAATTCCCAGGTGATCACCGTCCCCGACTGTCGGATCTGGTACTGCTGGCGAGAACAAAGACAGTCAAGTGTGGGTGTGTGTGTACACCCAGTAACAACAACGGTGGGAATGCCACCTCCACCTCTCACTCAATATGTTGCAGAGTACCGCAGTGATTCCTCAGGGGAAAAGAGTGCCGTCCTGCACTCACTCAGCCTCCACAGAAAGAGGGACCGGTACTCCTGCAAACACTCACAATATACAGATACAGAAAACACAAATGGCTGAGGATATTACCTCCAATGAAGTATGATATCTCGGCAACGAGGTGGAGATGACGTCTGGTCTTTATGGAGTGAGATGATGTTGAGTAGATGGGTGACAGCTGTCAAGAGATAATGAGTGACAGCTGTCACCCCCGGCTGTGTTCGTGGCGGCAGCACCCTCTCGTGCCTGAAGCCCGCACTTCAGGCAGGGCGCCCACTGGTGGTGGGCCAGCAGTACCTCGTCTCCTGGCGGCCCACACACAAAAGGACCCCCCCCTCAACGGGTGCCTCCTGGCGCCCGACCAGGCTTGTTCGGGTGACGGTGGTAGAAGTCGGCCAGGAGGGCCGGATCCAGGATGAAGCTCCTCTTCAGCCAGGAGCGTTCTTCGGGTCCATACCCCTCCCAGTCCACCAAGTACTGGAACCCCCGGCCCATCCGACGGACGTCCAGGAGCCGGCGCACCATCCAAGCCGGCTCCCAGTCGATGATCCGAGCAGGAGGCGGTGCCGGTCCGGGAGCACAGAGGGGTGAGGTGTGGTGAGGCTTGATTCGTGAAACGTGAAAAACCGGATGGATCCGCAGTGAAGCCGGGAGTTGGAGCTTCACTGCGGCAGGACTGAGGACTTTGAGGATCTTGAATGGTCCGATATATCTGTCCTGTAGTTTCGGGGAGTCCACCTGGAGGGGGATGTCCTTTGTGGAAAGCCACACCTCCTGCCCGGGCTGGTAAGCAGGGGCCGGGGATCGCCGGCGGTCTGCATGGGTCTTCGCCCTCGTCCGGGCCTTCAACAAGGCAGAACGGGTGGAGCGCCACACCCGACGGCACTTCCGCAGGTGGGCCTGGACCGAGGGCACACCGACCTCTCCCTCCACAACGGGAAACAATGGGGGCTGATACCCCAAACACACCTCAAATGGGGAGAGGCCGGTGGCAGAGGACACCTGGCTGTTATGCGCATACTCGATCCAGGCCAGATGTTTACTCCAGGCTGTCGGGTGTGCGGATGTTACACAGCGTAGAGCTTGCTCCAACTCCTGATTGGCCCGTTCTGCCTGTCCATTGGTCTGCGGATGATACCCGGACGAGAGGCTCACAGTAGCCCCCAGTTCCCGGCAGAAGCTCCTCCAGACGTGTGAGGAGAACTGGGGACCACGATCTGAGACGATGTCGGTGGGTATCCCATGCAGACGGACGACGTGGTGGACCAGGAGGTCTGCTGTCTCCTGGGCTGTTGGGAGCTTCGGGAGGGCCATGAAGTGGGCCGCCTTGGAGAATCGGTCCACTATCGTGAAGATGGTGGTGTTGCCCTGGGACGGCGGGAGGCCCGTGACGAAATCCAGGCCGATGTGGGACCAGGGGCGATGAGGCACAGGTAATGGCTGGAGAAGTCCTTGGGACCTTTTATGGTCTGCCTTGCCCCTGGCACAGGTGGTGCAGGCCTGGATGTACTCCCGGACGTCGGCCTCCATAGACGCCCACCAGAAGCGCTGCCGGACAACTGCCACGGTTCTTCGCACCCCTGGATGACAGGAGAGCTTGGAACCGTGACAGAAGTCCAAGACTGGAGCTCTAGCCTCTGGTGGGACGTACAACCGGTTATTCGGACCTGTTCCTGGGTCCGGGCTCCGTGCCAGGGCCTCCCGGACGATCTTCTCCACGTCCCAGGTGAGGGTGGCCACAATAGTGGACTCCGGCAGGATGGGCTCCGGTGGATCCGACAGTGCAGTTTTGACCTCCTCTTCGTGTACCCGGGACAAGGCATCCAACCTCTGGTTCTTGGTCCCGGGGCGATAGGTGATCCGGAAGTCAAAACGCCCGAAGAACAGTGACCAGCGGGCTTGCCTGGGGTTCAGCCGCTTGGCGGTCCTGATATACTCCAGGTTCCGATGGTCAGTGAAAACCGTGAACGGCACAGACGCTCCCTCCAACAGGTGTCTCCACTCCTCAAGAGCCTCTTTCACCGCAAGGAGTTCTCGATTGCCGACGTCATAGTTCCGTTCAGCCGGGGACAACCTGCGTGAAAAGTAGGCACACGGGTGAAGAACCTTATCGGTCTCTCCGCTCTGGGACAGCACAGCTCCTATCCCTGAGTCAGAGGCGTCCACGTCAACCACAAACTGGCGGCTAGGGTCGGGCTGCACCAAAACTGGCGCAGTAGAGAACCGTCGTTTCAACTCCTTGAACGCGGCTTCGCACCGATCCGACCAGGTGAAGGGGACTTTTGGAGAGGTCAGGGCTGTCAGGGGGCTAACTACCTGACTGTAGCCCTTAATGAACCTCCTATAGAAATTAGCGAAGCCGAGGAACTGTTGCAGCTTCCTACAGCTTGTTGGTTGGGGCCAATCTCTCACCGCCGCAACCTTGGCCGGATCAGGGGCGACGGAGTTAGAGGAGATGATAAACCCCAGGAAGGACAAAGACGTGCGGTGAAACTCGCACTTCTCGCCCTTCACAAACAGTCGGTTCTCTAACAACCGCTGCAGGACCTGACGTACATGCTGGACATGGGTCTCAGGATCCGGAGAAAAGATGAGAATATCGTCCAGATATACGAAGACGAATCGGTGCAGGAAGTCCCACAAGACGTCGTTAACCAAGGCTTGGAACGTCGCGGGGGTGTTGGTGAGGCCGAACGGCATGACCAGGTACTCAAAGTGACCTAACGGGGTGTTAAATGCCGTCTTCCATTCGTCTCCCTTCCGGATCCGAACCAGGTGATACGCATTTCTAAGATCCAGCTTAGTAAAGATTTTGGCTCCATGCAGGGGGGTGAACACGGAATCCAACAATGGCAACGGGTATCGATTGTGAACTGTAATGTCATTCAGCCCCCTGTAATCAATGCATGGACGGAGTCCGCCATCTTTCTTGCCCACAAAAAAGAAACCTGCCCCCATCGGGGAGGTGGAGTTCCGGATCAGCCCGGCAGCTAATGAGTCCCGGATGTAGGTCTCCATTGATTCGCGCTCAGGTCGTGAGAGGTTGTACAGCCTGCTGGACGGGAACTCAACGCCTGGAACCAAATCAATGGCACAATTGTACGGACGGTGCGGGGGAAGGGTGAGTGCCAGATCCTTGCTGAAGACGTCAGCAAGATCGTGGTACTCAACCGGCACTGCCGTCAGATTGGGAGGGACTTTGACCTCCTCCTTAGCCTGTAAACCGGGAGGAACCGAGGATCCTAAACACACCCGATGGCAGGTTTCGCTCCACTGAACCACCACCCCAGACGGCCAATCAATCTGGGGATTGTGCTTCAACATCCATGGGAAGCCCAAAATCACGCGGGAGGTAGAAGGAGTTACAAAAAACTCAATCTCCTCCCGATGGTTTCCAGACACCACCAGAGTTACTGGTTGTGTCTTGTGTGTGATTAAAGGGAGGAGGGTGCCATCTAGTGCCCGAACCTGCAATGGCGAAGGAAGCACCACCAGAGGGAGCCCTACCTCCCTTGCCCATCTGCTGTCTAGCAGATTCCCTTCTGACCCCGTGTCCACCAGTGCTGGGGCTTGAAGGGTTAAATCCCCGCTCAGGATTGTAACTGGGAGTCGTGTGGCAATCTGTGTGTGTCTCACGTGAATGTTTTGACCCCCCCTTAGCCCAGTCTCTGAGGGCGGTTGTTGTTGTGGCCGTTTGGGGCAGTTTTTCTGTGTGTGCTCTTTTGAGCTGCAGAGAAAACACTCCCCGCGGATCAGCCTGCTCATTTTGGCCCTGTGCGTTTCCCTAACAACGTCAGCAGGGGGAGCTGTTGCCCCACAGAGCGCTGCGGCTGTGGAGCGTGGGGAGGGTGGCCCCTTTTCGAAACCGGAAGGGAGAGGGGCGGCGCGTATCTGGCCACGTCCTTCGCCTCGCTCCCGACGGCGTTCCTCCAACCGATTGTCTAACCGTATAACGAGATCGATAAGCCCATCTAAATCCCGCGGTTCCTCCTTAGCAACCAAATGCTCCTTCAGGACTAACGACAGTCCGTTTATGAAGGCGGCGCGGAGCGCAACATCATTCCAGCCGGACCTCGCAGCCGCGATGCGGAAGTCGACTGCAAATTCGGCTGCACATCGGCGCCCCTGTCGCATTGACAGCAGCATTGTTGAAGCGGTCTCTCCTCTGTTAGGGTGATCAAACACTGTTCTGAACTCCCTCACAAACCCAGTGTATGCTGATAACAACCGTGAGTTCTGTTCCCAGAGCGCCGTAGCCCAGGCGCGTGCCCTACCCCGAAGCAGAGCAATCACATAAGCTATTTTACTAGCATCTGACGCGTACATGACGGGACGTTGTGCGAAGACGAGCGAACACTGCATGAGAAAGTCCGCGCACGTCTCCACACAACCTCCGTACGGCTCAGGAGGGCTTATGTATGCTTCAGGGGATGGTGGGAGGGGTTGTTGAACCACCACTGGAACGTTCATATCCTGCACAGGGTCGGCAGGAGGAGGAGCTGCAGCAGCGCCCTGAGCGCTCGCCGCCATCTGCGCGGAGAGAGCCTCCACCCTGCGGTTCAGGAGGATGTTTTGCTCGGTCATTTGATCCAGCCGAGCCGTAAAGGCAGTGAGAATATGCTGTAGCTCACCAATCACGCCTCCTGCAGACGCCTGCGCTCCCTGCTGTCCCATTGGTCGTTCAACAGCCGGGTGACGCCCCTCGGAGTCCATGACGCTGGCCGAGATATCCTGTTGTGAAAGTGTAGTGACACGGACCCACAACAGGGGGCGCAAATGAACGGCCAATAGATGAGCCAAAAAGTAACAATTTAATGTTGTGAAATGTGCACAACGAATATACAGACAATCTCAGAATATGATTACAGTCAATCCACAAAGGTGACGTGTGGGCAGGCTCGAGGATAGAAGACGTCTGTCCTGAGAAGAGCCGGAACCACACGATCTCCGCCGCCACAGAACCTGGTGAATACTGGAGCCGCCAAGTCCCGAATTCCCAGGTGATCACCGTCCCCGACTGTCGGATCTGGTACTGCTGGCGAGAACAAAGACAGTCAAGTGTGGGTGTGTGTACACCCAGTAACAACAACGGTGGGAATGCCACCTCCACCTCTCACTCAATATGTTGCAGAGTACCGCAGTGATTCCTCAGGGGAAAAGAGTGCCGTCCTGCACTCACTCAGCCTCCACAGAAAGAGGGACCGGTACTCCTGCAAACACTCACAATATACAGATATAGAAAACACAAATGGCTGAGGATATTACCTCCAATGAAGTATGATATCTCGGCAACGAGGTGGAGATGACGTCTGGTCTTTATGGAGTGAGATGATGTTGAGTAGATGGGTGACAGCTGTCAAGAGATAATGAGTGACAGCTGTCACCCCCGGCTGTGTTCATGGCGGCAGCGCCCTCTCGTGCCTGAAGCCCGCACTTCAGGCAGGGCGCCCACTGGTGGTGGGCCAGCAGTACCTCCTCTTCTGGCGGCCCACACACAACACGACGTCCCGGATCAACAAAGCCTTCACTTTGGAAAATCCGACGAGAGGGGTGGACCAGTGCTCACACAAAGCCTGCTCACAGGCGAATGACGCAACCGACAGGCGTGAAAAAACTCACGCATGCGCACGAAGGTTCAAGCTTGGCTGATGCAGTCACACGTGATTCAAATCCATATGGTTTTTGAAAAAAAATAAAAAGGTCGGATACTTTTCTCACAGACCTCGTAAATAGAAATCAGTGGACATGATCAATGTTTTTAAGAGAGTTTCAGGATAAATCTGCATTTTCTGTGCTATTACTATGCTGTTACATTTATTCAAACTCAGTCCCACATTTGTACAGCCACTATTTGTCAAACCAAATACAGAAGAGGATCAGACTATGTATATAATAGATTTGAATGAATTTGTTAGTTCCAGTCCAGAAAGAAAATAATACTGAGTTTGTCAAACACACAATGTCTGCCAAAACACAAGATTCTAGTCTGATCCTTAATTAATTTCATTATGAAGTTAAAGATGGGAAATAATCATGGGTGAAAGTAAGAGCTTCACACGCTCGCATCATATTAAAGATATTAATATTAAAGACTGCTCTTAACCCACCTGCAACGCTGCTTTTATGGAGCGCTTCTCTGTGAAAATATCAGATTAATAAAATGAAACAGCCACGCCAACCAGGATGAAATTAAGATTATTCAGTCATTTCTGGACCAAGTTGAAAGAAATCTGAAAATACAACAGGGTGCTGGAGTATATCATGAAATTAATCTCATTTGTGTATATTCTTATATTAGTAGAATATACAATGTCAAAGTGGCCGTCATGTCACCCACCAAACTGAGAGAAAAAGCATTTCCATTCTTTGAATTTGCTCTCACAGAATATCTCAGGATGGAAAACCTGATGTGAACAAAAAACCAGAGGCTAATTAAAAAGGGATAAATTGAGACTTAATGAAAATTTTAATTGACTCACTAAACGAATGGTGAGATATTTATCATGACAAAGAATTCAGGCAGTAAAACTTAAGTCACTACTTTACAGAATACAGCCCAACACAAAAAATCATTTTCTAACCTTTATTAAGCAATTTTAGTCATTTCCCCACATCATTAATATTACATATAATGCACACTTAAGAAAGCTCACTCCACAATGTATTATTATTTATTTTTTATTTATAATCCCAATTCCAGTGAAGTTGGGACATTGTGTAAAATGTAAATAAAAACAATACAGTGATTTGCAAATCCTCTTCAACCTGTATTCAATTGAATACACCACAAAGACAAGATATTTAATGTTCAGACTGATAAACTTTATTGTTTTTGTGCAAATATTTGCTCATTTTGAAATGGATGCCTGCAACACATTTCAAAAAAGCTGGGACAGTGGTACAACACTCAATAAGCATTTGGGAACATGAGGACACTAATTGTGAGTGTCATGATTGGGTTTAAAAGCATCCCCAAAAGGCTCAGCCATTCACAAGCAAAGATGGGACAAGGATCACCACTTTGTGAACAACTACGCAAAAAAAAAAAAAATAGTCCAACAGTTTAAGAACAATGTTTCTCAATGTTCAATTGCAAGGAATTTATGGATTCCATCATCTACAGTCCATAATATAATCAGAACATTCAGAGAATCTGGAGAACTTTCTACACATAAGCAGCAAGGCCGAAAACCAACATTGAATGCCCGTGGCCTTCGATCCCTCAGGCAGCACTGCATTAAAAACCGACATCACTGTTTAAAGGATCTTACCAGGTGGGCTCAGGAACACTTCAGAAAACCATTATCAGTTAACACAGTTTGTCGCTACATTGACAAGTGCAAGTTAAAACTCTACCACGCAAAGCGAAAGCCATACATCAACAACATCCAGAAATGCCGCCGGCTTCTCTGGGCCTGAGCTCATTTGAAATGGACAGACGCAAAGTGGAAAAGTGTGCTGTGGTCTGATGAGTCCACATTTCAAATTGGTTTTGGAAATCATGGACGTCGTGTCCTCTGGACAAAAGAGGAAAAAGACCATCCAGATTGTTACCAGCACAAAGTTCAAAAGCCAGCATCTGTGATGGTATGGGGGTGTGTTAGTGCCCATGGCATGGGCAACTTACACATCTGTGATGGCACCATCAATGCTGAAAGGTTTACATCTTGGAGCATACATATAAACATATTGTTATTGTTAAGTCTCAATCATTCTATACCGATCCCAGACCCTCTGTTTATAATGTGACTTGAATTCATGAATGTTTTGGCATTGCTTGAGTCTGACGTCCAAACCATTTCATAACTTTGCTCCACATACAGACACACAGAAAATTTTCCGAGTGGTTCTAACTTTTAATAATGTGAATTTGGCAAAACCTCTAAGATTATGAACACACTCTTTAACTGAGAAGAACTTTAGAATGTTACTTGGCAGTGACTTGTTAAATACCTTAAATAGAATCTGTAATGTAGAATATTTTACAAGATCATGAAATTTAAGCAATTTTGATTGCATAAAAAGATTATTGCTATGTTCTAAAAATCCAACTTTATGTATGATCCTTATTGCTCGTTTTTGTAGTATAAATAGTGGTTGTGTTGAACATTGATAGTTGTTACCCCACACTTCAACACAATATGTTAAGTATGGGAGAACTAAGGAACAGTATAATGTACGGAGTGCATTATGATCAAGAAATTGCTTTACCTTATTCATAATAGAGAGGCTTTTTGAAATTTTCATTTTTATGTGTCTGATGTGGGCTTTCCATGTTAATTTACTGTCTATTATTACTCCTAAAAATTTGTTTTCAGCTGAGTTTTCAATTTGGACACTGTCTATGCATATTTGTAATTTAGATTTAACCTTATAATTACCAAATATCATTGCTTTTGTTTTATTTAAATTTAATGATAATTTGTTACTGTCCATCCATTTTTTTATTTTACTTAGTTCGTCATTTACAGTATTTATAAGTTCATTATAATTGTCACTACTGTAGAATATATTTGTATCATCAGCGAATAATATTAGTTTCAGTGATCTAGATGCATTAAAAATGTCATTAATATACATATTAAACAATTTGGGACCCAACACTGCCCCCTGGGGGACACCACAAGCAATGCCAAGACATTCAGATTTGTAATTTCCCATTTCCACGTATTGGACCCTATCAGTAAGATAACTTTTTATCCAATTTCCTGCAACTCCTCTGATACCATAATTCTCTAATTTGTTGATTAAAATTGAATGGTTAATTGTATCAAATGCTTTTTTAAGATCAATGAATATTCCAACAGCATATCTTTTTCTGTCCAATGCATTAGTAATTTCTTCTATTGCCTCAATAACAGCCATTGAAGTGGTTCTTTTCTTTCTAAAGCCATATTGACCTTCGTTTATTAACTGATATTTTTCTATGAATTTTTCCAAACGAGAGTCAAACAATTTTTCTAGGATTTTTGAAAACTGTGGGAGTAAAGAAATTGGTCTATAATTGGTAAAAATATGTTTGTTGTCATTTTTGTACAGTGGTATAACTTTTGCAATTTTCATTTTTTCCGGAACACATCCAGTTTGGAATGACAAATTACAGATATAGGTCAGAGGTTTTGAAATGTTGTTGATGACTTTTTTGACTAATACCATGTCTATATCGTGACAGTCTGTAGACAGTTTGTTTCTGCATTTATTAACAATGTCTTTTATTTCCTGTTCATTTGTTGCTGAAAGAAAAATTGAATTTATGTTTCTTTTTATAGTTTCATTAGACTGCTGAATTCCTGGATTTGGGATTTCAGCTGCCAAATCAGGGCCAACATGTACAAAAAATTTATTAAAACCATTCACTATATTATTCATGTTGTAATCATGAACATTTTTATCAATAAAATAATCTGGATATCTTGTATTGGAAGATCCTGGTTTAATTAGGTTGTTCAAAATGTTCCAAGTTTCTTTGATGTTTTTATTTTTTTGTAGAATTTCATCATAGTACAACTTTTTACTTATTCGGATGACATCTGTTAATTTGTTTTTATATACTTTATATCTTATTTCAGCTTCTTTTGTTTTTGAATTAATAAATTTTTATAAAGGCTGTTTTTTTTTTTTTTTGCAGGCTTTTAATATTCCTTTAGTTAGCCAAGGACATTTATTGTATCTTTTATTTTTATAGTATTCTTTAAGGGGACAATGTTTTTTATACAACATGCAGAAAATATCTATAAAATTGCTATATGCACCATCTACATCTGACTCACTGTAGACTGTACTCCAGTCTTGTGTACTTAAACTGCTGTTGAAGGCATTCATTGTTTCTTCTGTTCTTATTCGTTTATGGACTACTTCTCTGTCATGATTAGTTTTTTTAAAGTCACAGTCATAAACAATAAAAACAGGTAAGTGATCAGTGATATCACATATGAACAGGCCACTTATAACTTGATTTTCAATAATATTCGTAAAGATATTATCGATTATTGTGGCACTGTGAGATGTTATTCTACTTGGTTTTGTAATTGCTGGATAAAGGGACATACTATACATTGTGTCAGAAAAAGCATCTATTGATTTCAGTTTTTCAGGATTCAAAAGATCTATATTAAAATCCCCACAGACAAATATATTTTTAGTACTTATTTCCGAGAACATTTTTTCCATTTGTTCATTAAAAATGTCAATACTTGAACCAGGTGACCGATATACACAACTTACAATAATATTTTTTCTCTTTTTGTTGTCTATTTCGACTGTCAGACATTCCATTACTCCATCTATTGTTACTGACATACTTTCTACAACCGTAAACTGAATTGTTTTATGAATATATAATGCAACACCACCTCCTGTTTTGTATTTCCTGTTTACATAATGCAACTCATAATCATCTAAATCAAAATCAATACCTTTTTCCTTTTGTAACCAGGATTCTGATATGGCAATAATACTAAATGGTGATATAAACTGTTGCAAATATTCCTTTATAGAGTTAAAATTAGTGTACAAACTTCGGCTGTTGAAATGTATGATTGACAATTTGTCGTCCGAAGTCGTAACATTTGTATACTGGTCTTGTGTATAGTAATCACAGTTCATATTTATTGAAACAAGAAGGTTGTTGACTGGGTCAGTTTCATTTTCCTGATCTTGTGTGTTGTGCTCAGTATATTTAAATGTTTCCAGTTCCTTTTGTTTAAATTGTAAGATTCTCTGTAACAAATCTGTATCTTTGTTATTCTTTGGTGTGAATATGTTTGTTGTAATGTTCATGGTGGTGTATAGAGTCTCACATTGTTACCTTTATCTTTCAGTTATATTTGTCAAGCTCTTCTATATTTCTCACCACCATAACTTTTGCTTCTTCTGGTGTACCATTCAGTTTGATGAGAATCCTACAATTTGTTACCCACGTTTGCTGAATTCTTTGCTGTTTCTTTAGGTTTCTTGCTTTCTTGGCTATATCGGCATTCTTTTTGGTTAAGTGATCATTCATGAATACATTTGTTCCTTTTAGTTTGAATCTTTGCTTCAAGAGTGCCCTTTTGTTTCTTCTGTTGGCAAATCTTACGATGACGGTTGGCCTCTCTCCGGTTTGTCTCAGAGTGTGACACGCCTCAATGTGCTCCAGGTCCAACTCTATCCCTCTACTCTGGAGGTAGGATGCCACCTGTTGCTCCACAGAGAGCGTCTCCTGCTCACTGGGCTCCTCACCACCACCAACAACCGCACGCGCGTACGAGCGCGGCTTAATTTGGATTCCTGAGATGACCACATCGTTCATACGAGAATGTTGCTCCAGTTCCTCCACTCGCTGCTCCAGCTATGTGATGCGCCGGTTTTTCTCCTCATTCTGGAGGCGCAGCTGTTTAACCTCCTCCAAAAGTTCCAAGAGCTGTGTCTGCTGCGTTTTGACAGCAGACACATCCTCAGCCAGGGAGTCAAGTGACTCTTTCAAGTCTCCGTAGTTCAATTTGGACGGCATCTTGTTAATAACTCCACCCTTACTTCAAAACAATTCCTCTTGTATTTCCTCACAGGTTTGGCATCCTGCTCAGTCCTGTCTCTGCCGGGGTTTTTATGGCTGTTAGTGCGCTTCAGTCACTTTTCCCAGCCGGTATTAACTTTGGACACTTGACTTGGCTAACTAGCGTGTAGCCCCGTTAGCTCACAGTTAACCTCGGCTCCACTCCTTCCTCCTTCCTCCGGGCTTCTTCTCAAACTGCCTCTACAAAGAAGCTGCGACTCTGCTTAGAAACTGGTCCTCTGCTTAGAAGACTGGTCCCATCTGTGTTGCGTGGCATCGACCAACTTCTGGCACCAAACAAAATGCAAATCGAAGCCGTCTTCACGCTAAATGCTGGTAACATGGAAGCAAACGTAGTACTACACACTCCTGAACAGGCGGTGGCAGCAATCACCACTCAATCAATTATCAAGCGCAAAATACAACAACGGAGACCCCGGACTGTTGAACAACTGAAGTCATACATCAAGCAAGAATGGGAAAGAATTCCACCTACAAAGTTTGAACAATTAGTGTCCTCAGTTCCCAAACGCTTATTGAGTGTTGTTAGAAGCAAAGGTGATGTTACACAGTGGTAAACATACCACTGTCCCAGCTTTTTTGAAACCTGTTGCAGGCATCTATTTCAAAATGAGCAAATATTTGCACAAAAACAATAAAGTTTATCAGTTTGAACATTAGATATCTTGTCTTTGTGGTGTATTCAATTGAATATAGGTTGAAGAGGATTTACAAATCATTGTATTATGTTTTTATTTACATTTTACACAACGTCCCAACTTCATTGGAATTGGGGTTGTATTAAATGTGTCCAGTATCTATCAGCCTCATATTTTAATTTAGTTTCACTGTTGACACACAGAAATATTTTTTTTTAATTAATAGAGTTTCCCATCTTCTCCTGTTAGGGGCTGTTGTGACATTGAGGGACCTTCCTGTGGCTCTACCACAACTTGAGGATAACATCTCTGCTAACATGCCCCGTGCTGGTTGGCCTTCTGTCCCTCCCACTGTCCTCCCACTCTCCTGGGGTGAGAACCACACCAGCTTCGATTCTGACTGGGATCTGGTGCTTTGCGCGGATGTAGTCTACCTCCCATACACATACCCACTGTTAATAGCAACACTAAGTCATTTGTGCAAGAACGGTGCTGTGGCATATCTCTCATCAAAGATGCGAAAAGAGCACAGAACTGTAGAGTTCTTTGAAGAGTGGTTGCCAAGCAGATTTAAAGTGGAGCTTGTGCACTATGACAGCAAACAGAACATTAACATCTACAGAGCATCTCATCAGAGAGACCAGTAGTCTGTGCTGTATCACACGTGTTATATCACTCATCATTCTGCACCATATACATTTTAATGCTTCCTTCTTTGTTAAACTCTGTGGTCACTACAAAGTACCAGCAGTTTCAGAGAAAAAGTGTTTGGTTTCTTAATAAAAGGATGCCTCCTCATGTCAGGCAACCTCAACTACCTGCCGCGGAGGATTAAGGGCACTATTTTAATGGTGGATGCAAAAAGGACTGGCACACAGAGTTTAACATCTGCGTTGCGAACTCACGATTGCCGGCATGGGATGCAGGTGCTCTAACCAGGATGCCAAAACCCATGGGCCCTGGAGTCTGTGGCCAGAGCGTCTCTTAGTGCTGAAGACTGAAGCTTACTGACCACCACATGTACAGCGACTCCTGCTGACCTCCGTCACACTCACCGCCCTAAACCTCACTCCCATCTGGGTGACGGCACCAATTGAATCTCTGTGTTGTGTATGTTGTTCTGTACTCCTTCGCTTCACCTCATGACAACCATATGCACAATGACTCCTGCTGGCTTCCATCACAAGAGCACAAGTCCATTTTGGGCTTGACAGAGTGCACATTGCTCTTTAAATACAGGGTCTGCAAAAGGGTTGGTTTTACGTGTGCAGTATTCATGAATGCGAACATGATACCAGTCCATCAGAGTGGCACCTGTGCTTCTCTTAGACTGCACAAGATGCACAGCACTGTGGTGTCAAGGACGTAGATGAAAGTGGAATGATTTCTGGCTCGTTAATGCATGACCTGTAGCCTGTCAGAGTGAACAGCGGCCACCAAAGCTCCCTGAGGTGAAGCACAAAGGTTGAGGGTTTTTTTATATTCCATTTTGTTGTTTTCAGTTCACTTTTCTCATGTAATTTCTGCATCTAATATTGCCTGCATCAAAGAGAAAGAAACAGTGAGTAAGCTGTATTGTAAAACAAGAGTTTTTCTTGTCTCTCCTCCTGCTTTTTTTTTTTTTTTTGGCCTTTCTCTTCCACCTAGTGACCAAAGGTGAAGACTAGATGTCTTTGATATGACTGTCTTCAGAGGGTTATGTGTTATCATTAGCACCTGCAGTGAAATACATTTTTAAAATTTCAATTCAATATATTTATATAGCACCAAATCATGTCACCACAAAGCGTTTCACATGGGTGAAGTTTAGATTTTATCATCCAACCACATTTGTTTTATTTGTTGATTAATTAATTGCAAATTAGGTTTGTAGCTTGACAAAAATATACACTTGTGGTCCACTCATCGGCATGAATGGAAATTTTGGGTTTTTAATGATTTCTTTGAACTGTTAACTTAAAAAAAAAAGAAGAATTAGGTGCACAAGTTTGAATTTATTTTGGATCTTCTCTAATCCACACAGGGTCAAAATTATACATACAGGCTCAAATATACATACACCCACACTAATATTTGCTTAAATGTCGCTTAGCAAGTTGCACTTCGACCAGGTGCTTTTGATAGCCATTAGCAAGGTTCTAGCATAATTCTGGCTGGATATTTTACCACTCTTCTTGGCAAAGTTCATTTAAATTGGTTGGTTTCCAGGCACAAACCTGGCTTTTTAGCGTAGCCACAAATTTTCAGTAGGGTTCAGGTCAAGGCCATTGGGAAGGCCATTCCAGATTCCCACTTTATCCAACCCAGAACCAGTTTTGACGTGTGTTTGGGATTATTGTCCTGTTGGAAGACCCAATTGTGGCCATTTCAACCATCTAGCTGTTGATTTGAGGTAAAATTGAAGAATTTGGAGGTAGTCCTACTTCTCCATTACTCTATCCACCTTGTGTAATGCACCAGTACCACTGGCAGCAAAACAGTCCCAGAGCATGATGCTACCACCACCTTGCTTGACTGTTGATATGGTGTTTTTAGGTTTGAAAGCCTCACCTTTACTCCTCCAAACATACCTCTTGTCATTGTAGCCAAACAGCTCAATCTTTGTCTTGTCTGACCATAAAACCTTGTCCACGTGGGCAGCTACAATTTTAAGTCTAGCTTGAAGGTGTCAGTTTTGGAGCAAGGGCTTCTTTCTTGGTTGGCACCCTCTCAATCCATGGCGATGTAAATCTTGATTTACTGTGGACAGTGACGCTGGTGTTCTAGCAGCTTCCAGTTCACAGTAGGCCTGAGCCTGGGTGGTTCCTGGGCTGTCCCAGAACATACTAAGCAATTTCCTCTCATCTGAAGGTGACAGTCTGGGTCATTTTCCAGACCTTGGTACAGTGGTGACCCATCTGACTAACTTGTACTTGCATACAATTGTTTGAATTGGTGATCTTGGAATCTGCAGTTGTTTAGAAATGGCTCCAAGAGACTTAACTCATCTTGTTCAAATCTACAATTTTCCTTCTTAGACCTCACTGAATTCCTTGGACTTCCCCATTGTTCTGAGTATTGGTCAGTCCAGTGAGTGCTGTCAAACACATCATTTTTATGCTAGCAAAGAGCAACTACTAGTTGTAGTCAATCATGATCACTAACCAGGAATTAATAGTCCTTGACTTTGTCACATTAGAAGACAGTGTTGAACTTTCAGCACCACTTATTAAAATATTTAAGTGAATGCTTGTATATATTTGAGCCTGTATGTATAATTTTGACCTTGTGTTGATTAGAGGAGATACAGCTTGGGACTCCGACGAGGGCGGTCACATCTCCTCCACTCTCCCTTATCTCTCTGCTTTTAACCTTCAAGTCCTTACTTCACCAGGCTGTGAATTCCTCAAAAACTATAATGGATTCTGGATCTATTGGACTACTATTGGATTAACCATGGAATTGATCAGCTGGTCTCTGAACGCTATTCACACCATTTTTTCTACAAGAAGGTCAGGACCGGGGGATCCTGCCTGCCCAGATGGAACGTATCCTGCAGGCTATGTCCTCGACTCCTTGAGTTCCTGGCATGTGGCATGCTTGGCGCCTTTCTCTGTTGAGGATGTCGAGGTTTTATTTATTTTTGGTCTCATGGTAGCAGGGCTGGTACTTTTTGGCTTATGTGCTGCCCTGATCTACCGGAAAATTGGCAAGATGGCGGCATTAAGGCAGGCCCCCATTCTTCCCAAGCTGGCAGGTGGTGCGATTTGACAGTTGCAGTGGCTACCACCACACTCACATTGCTTCAATTGAAAAACGGACTGTTTCAAGTTTAGTGCACATAAACAATGTCAAATGTATATGTGTTGTCCTTATTCTGATGTGTGCCATTATTACGGTAAACAATAATTGTAGATTAATTGCTGTTTGTATGTGGAATGTGAGTGCGGAAATCTCGTAATGACAATGACAATAAAAGCTATCTATCTATCTATCTATCTATCTATCTATCTATCTATCTATCTATCTATCTATCTATCTATCTATCTATCTATCTATCTATCTATCTATCTATCTATCTATCTATCTATCTATCTATCTATCTATCTATCTATCTATCTATCTATCTATCTATCTATCTATCTATCTATCTATCTATCTATCTATCTATCTATCTATCTATCTATCTATCTATCTATCTATCCAAAACAAATTCAAACTTGTGCACTCAATTCTTTTAAGTCATAAATGATGCATGCTATATAATATTCCACCCTGACAAAACAACAGTTCAAAGACATCATTAAAAAAAAAACCAAATTACCATGACATTAATGCCCATGATTAGTGTATGTAAACGTCCGACCACAACTGTAGTTTCTTTTATGAAATAGAAAATAATCCCATATTGGACTTGTTGGAATGTTTATGCATTTGAAATTAGATTTTTGTTGACATACACAAATTGTAAGATTTTTTTAAAATTACTATTATTCAAAATTCCTTTTTTTTTTGTACTGTTATGTGTACATTGAAAATTTGTTAATAATGTGAACTGCCTAGCAGAAATGTACAATATATTTATACAAAGCCAGACCTGCAGTTAAATGTTTTGGGAGGCAAAGTCAATATCTTAAGTTTTTACAAATTTAAATTTTCTGTCATGTCCCCCCCCCCCACCAATGTTTAATAAGCACATATTTGTAGGAATAATCACAAATTGAAATGATCAGAATTTTTTTCAAATGGTTGTTCTGTACAAGTGTTTTTATTAAACTTATTTGACATCCTAAATAAAGAATATGCCATGTCAAATGATTTTGTCAACGTCACTACATTGCAGTCTCTGCATCCTGTTGTCTGTCCACACTTCATCCCCTCTCTTCTCTGGTCTGCTGATCTACACACTTTCTGTTTAGAAAAGGAAAGCCTGTTTGTTACGCTGGAGAGTTTCAAAGAATGGGAGGCAACCCATCATTGCCAGACTCACAACCGTAAAACAATTCATCCAACAAAACAACAGATTCCAGTCTAAATGCAGAGGCCATTTCCACACACACCGAGCCAGTGTCATTAGTGTCGATGTGCATATCACTGGTTTTGTTCACATGGATCATTGGGCCTTATGCAAGAACATTTTCAAAAACTTCTCTTAAATTTCTCATAGCTTTTCATACAGTGGACTTGTACAAGTCAAATGTGCCGCACTAGTGAACACCCATAAATCCAGATAGTAAGTCCCTTCGGCTGCTCCCTTGTTTGCACTCGGGGTCGCCACAGCAAATCCAAGGTGGATCTGCATGTTGAATTGGCACAGGTTTTACGCCGGATGCCCTTCCTGACGCAACTCCACATTACATGGAGAAATGTGGCAGGGGTGGGATTTGAACCTGGAACCTTCTGAACTGAAACCAAGCGCATTAACCACTTGGCCACCACCCCTGCCCCATAAATCCAGACAATTGCATAAATAACTTGTGTAATCCTGAATTCTGCATGTCTGTAAATAAGTGCAGCACCAAGGAGGCCCCGTCCCAAGACTTTAATCATTGTAGATTAATGTCCTGGGGAACAGGTAAACTCATATGAAAGCCTAATTATTAACAGTGTTAAATAGTGGAATTAAAGGACCTGCGAAATCCAGCCAGTGGGGGAAAAAATCACAGTGCTACTGCCATTTCAGAAAGCAAGAGTCGGACTCTCACTGAAATAAGGAAGTAACGGTTCAGTGATAATTAATTAAAAAAAAATTAATTTCTCACCACATCAACAATACAGTGCCTTGCAAAAGCATTCATCTCCTCAGGCTTTTACATATTTTAATTTGTTTTTGCCATTTCGTGCGTTACCTGTGCTGCTCCACAGCCTGTTCAGTGGATTTTTATTTTATTTTTTGGCGCTGTTGTCGTGCGTTGCCTGTGCTGCTCCACAGCCTGTCCAGTGGATTTTTATTTTATTTTTAGCACTGTTGTCGTGTGTTACCTGTGCTGCTCCACAGCCTGTTCAGTGGATTTTTATTTTATTTTTTAGCACTGTTGTCGTGCGTTACCTGTGCTGTTCCACAGCCTGTCCAGTGGATTTTTATTTTATTTTTTACCACTGTTGTCGTGTGTTACCTGTGCTGCTCCACAGCCTGTCCAGTGGATTTTTATTTTATTTTTAGCACTGTTGTCGTGTGTTACCTGTGCTGCTCCACAGCCTGTTCAGTGGATTTTTATTTTATTTTTTAGCACTGTTGTCGTGCGTTACCTGTGCTGTTCCACAGCCTGTCCAGTGGATTTTTATTTTATTTTTTACCACTGTTGTCGTGTGTTACCTGTGCTGCTCCACAGCCTGTTCAGTAGATTTTTGTTTTGTTTTTTGGCACTGTTGTCGTGTGTTACCTGTGCTGCTCCACAGCCTGTCTAGTGGATTTTTATTTTATTTTTTACCACTGTTGTCGTGCGTTACCTGTGCTGCTCCACAGCCTGTCCAGTGGATTTTGATTTTATTATTTTATTTTATTTTATTTTATTTATTTTTTTTTTAGCACTGTTGTCGTGCGTTACCTGTGCTGCTCCACAGCCTGTCCAGTGGATTTTTATTTTATTTTTTACCACTGTTGTCGTGCGTTACCTGTGCTGCTCCGCAGCCTGTCCAGTGGATTTTTATTTTATTATTTTATTTTATTTTATTTTTTTTTATTTTTTTTTAGCACTGTTGTCGTGCGTTACCTGTGCTGCTCCACAGCCTGTCCAGTGGATTTTTATTTTATTTTTTACCACTGTTGTCGTGCGTTACCTGTGCTGCTCCACAGCCTGTCCAGTGGATTTTGATTTTTATTTTATTTTTTTGGGCGCTGTTGTCGTGCGTTACCTGTGTGCTCCACAGCCTGTCCAGTGGATTTTTATTTAGCGCTGTTGTCGTGCGTTACCTGTGCTGCTCCACAGCCTGTCCAGTGGATTTTTATTTTGTTTTAGCACTGTTGTTGTGCGTTACCTGTGCTGCTCCACAGCCTGTCTAGTGGATTTTTATTTTGTTTTAGCACTGTTGTCGTGCGTTACCTGTGCTGCTCCACAGCCTGTCTAGTGGATTTTTATTTTGTTTTAGCACTGTTGTCGTGCGTTACCTGTGCTGCTCCACAGCCTGTCTAGTGGATTTTTATTTTGTTTTAGCACTGTTGTTGTGCGTTACCTGTGCTGCTCCACAGCCTGTCTAGTGGATTTCTATTTTGTTTTAGCACTGTTGTCGTGCGTTACCTGTGCTGCTCCACAGCCTGTCTAGTGGATTTTTATTTTGTTTTAGCACTGTTGTCGTGCGTTGCCTGTGCTGCTCCACAGCCTGTCCAGTGGATTTTTATTTTTATTTTATTTTTTAGCACTGTTGTTGTGCGTTACCTGTGCTGCTCCACAGCCTGTCCAGTGGATTTTTATTTTTATTTTATTTTATTTTTTAGCACTGTTGTTGTGCGTTACCTGTGCTGCTCCACAGCCTGTCTAGTGGATTTTTATTTTATTTTAGCACTGTTGTCATGCGTTACCTGTGCTGCTCCACAGCCTGTCTAGTGGATTTTTATTTTGTTTTAGCACTGTTGTCGTGCGTTGCCTGTGCTGCTCCACAGCCTGTCTAGTGGATTTTTATTTATTTTTTACCACTGTTGTCGTGTGTTACCTGTGCTGCTCCGCAGCCTGTCCAGTGGATTTTTATTTTATTATTTTATTTTATTTATTTTTATTTTTTTTTTAGCACTGTTGTCGTGCGTTACCTGTGCTGCTCCACAGCCTGTCCAGTGGATTTTTATTTTATTATTTTATTTTATTTATTTATTTATTTTTATTTTTTTTTTAGCACTGTTGTCGTGTGTTACCTGTGCTGCTCCACAGCCTGTCCAGTGGATTTTTATTTTATTTTTTAGCACTGTTGTCGTGCGTTACCTGTGCTGCTCCACAGCCTGTCCAGTGGATTTTTATTTTATTTTTTACCACTGTTGTCGTGCGTTACTGTGCTGCTCCACAGCCTGTCCAGTGGATTTTGATTTTGATTTTATTTTTTTGGGCGCTGTTGTCGTGCGTTACCTGTGCTGCTCCACAGCCTGCCCAGTGGATTTTTATTTAGCGCTGTTGTCGTGCGTTACCTGTGCTGCTCCACAGCCTGTCCAGTGGATTTTTATTTAGCGCTGTTGTCGTGTGTTACCTGTGCTGCTCCGCAGCCTGTCCAGTGGATTTTTATTTTATTATTTTATTTTATTTATTTATTTATTTTTATTTTTTTTTAGCACTGTTGTCGTGCGTTACCTGTGCTGCTCCACAGCCTGTCCAGTGGATTTTTATTTTATTTTTTAGCACTGTTGTCGTGCGTTACCTGTGCTGCTCCACAGCCTGTCCAGTGGATTTTTATTTTATTTTTTACCACTGTTGTCGTGCGTTACCTGTGCTGCTCCACAGCCTGTCCAGTGGATTTTGATTTTTATTTTATTTTTTTGGGCGCTGTTGTCGTGCGTTACCTGTGCTGCTCCACAGCCTGTCCAGTGGATTTTTATTTTTATTTTATTTTTTAGCACTGTTGTTGTGCGTTACCTGTGCTGCTCCACAGCCTGTCCAGTGGATTTTTATTTTGTTTTAGCACTGTTGTTGTGCGTTACCTGTGCTGCTCCACAGCCTGTCTAGTGGATTTTTATTTTGTTTTAGCACTGTTGTCGTGCGTTACCTGTGCTGCTCCACAGCCTGTCTAGTGGATTTTTATTTTGTTTTAGCACTGTTGTTGTGCGTTACCTGTGCTGCTCCACAGCCTGTCTAGTGGATTTCTATTTTGTTTTAGCACTGTTGTCGTGCGTTACCTGTGCTGCTCCACAGCCTGTCTAGTGGATTTTTATTTTGTTTTAGCACTGTTGTCGTGCGTTGCCTGTGCTGCTCCACAGCCTGTCCAGTGGATTTCTATTTTTATTTTATTTTATTTTTTAGCACTGTTGTTGTGCGTTACCTGTGCTGCTCCACAGCCTGTCCAGTGGATTTTTATTTTTATTTTATTTTTTAGCACTGTTGTTGTGCGTTACCTGTGCTGCTCCACAGCCTGTCTAGTGGATTTTTATTTTGTTTTAGCACTGTTGTCGTGCGTTGCCTGTGCTGCTCCACAGCCTGTCTAGTGGATTTTTATTTTGTTTTAGCACTGTTGTCGTGCGTTGCCTGTGCTGCTCCACAGCCTGTCCAGTGGATTTTTATTTTGTTTTAGCACTGTTGTCGTGCGTTGCCTGTGCTGCTCCACAGCCTGTCTAGTGGATTTTTATTTTGTTTTAGCACTGTTGTCGTGCGTTGCCTGTGCTGCTCCACAGCCTGTCTAGTGGATTTTTATTTTGTTTTAGCACTGTTGTCGTGCGTTGCCTGTGCTGCTCCACAGCCTGTCTAGTGGATTTTTATTTTATTTTAGCACTGTTGTCGTGCGTTGCCTGTGCTGCTCCACAGCCTGTCCAGTGGATTTTATTTTGTTTTAGCACTGTTGTCGTGCGTTGCCTGTGCTGCTCCACAGCCTGTCCAGTGGATTTTTATTTTGTTTTAGCACTGTTGTCGTGCGTTGCCTGTGCTGCTCCACAGCCTGTCCAGTGGATTTTTATTTTGTTTTAGCACTGTTGTCGTGCGTTGCCTGTGCTGCTCCACAGCCTGTCTAGTGGATTTTTATTTTGTTTTAGCACTGTTGTTGTGCGTTACCTGTGCTGCTCCACAGCCTGTCCAGTGGATTTTTATTTTGTTTTAGCACTGTTGTTGTGCGTTACCTGTGCTGCTCCACAGCCTGTCTAGTGGATTTTTATTTTGTTTTAGCACTGTTGTCGTGCGTTACCTGTGCTGCTCCACAGCCTGTCTAGTGGATTTTTATTTTGTTTTAGCACTGTTGTCGTGCGTTACCTGTGCTGCTCCACAGCCTGTCTAGTGGATTTTATTTTGTTTTAGCACTGTTGTTGTGCGTTACCTGTGCTGCTCCACAGCCTGTCTAGTGGATTTCTATTTTGTTTTAGCACTGTTGTCGTGCGTTACCTGTGCTGCTCCACAGCCTGTCTAGTGGATTTTTATTTTGTTTTAGCACTGTTGTCGTGCGTTGCCTGTGCTGCTCCACAGCCTGTCCAGTGGATTTCTATTTTTATTTTATTTTTTAGCACTGTTGTTGTGCGTTACCTGTGCTGCTCCACAGCCTGTCCAGTGGATTTTTATTTTTATTTTATTTTATTTTTTAGCACTGTTGTTGTGCGTTACCTGTGCTGCTCCACAGCCTGTCTAGTGGATTTTTATTTTGTTTTAGCACTGTTGTCGTGCGTTGCCTGTGCTGCTCCACAGCCTGTCTAGTGGATTTTTATTTTGTTTTAGCACTGTTGTCGTGCGTTGCCTGTGCTGCTCCACAGCCTGTCCAGTGGATTTTTATTTTGTTTTAGCACTGTTGTCGTGCGTTGCCTGTGCTGCTCCACAGCCTGTCTAGTGGATTTTTATTTTGTTTTAGCACTGTTGTCGTGCGTTGCCTGTGCTGCTCCACAGCCTGTCTAGTGGATTTTTATTTTGTTTTAGCACTGTTGTCGTGCGTTGCCTGTGCTGCTCCACAGCCTGTCTAGTGGATTTTTATTTTATTTTAGCACTGTTGTCGTGCGTTGCCTGTGCTGCTCCACAGCCTGTCTAGTGGATTTTTATTTTGTTTTAGCACTGTTGTCGTGCGTTGCCTGTGCTGCTCCACAGCCTGTCCAGTGGATTTTTATTTTGTTTTAGCACTGTTGTCGTGCGTTGCCTGTGCTGCTCCACAGCCTGTCCAGTGGATTTTTATTTTGTTTTAGCACTGTTGTCGTGCGTTGCCTGTGCTGCTCCACAGCCTGTCTAGTGGATTTTTATTTTGTTTTAGCACTGTTGTCGTGCGTTGCCTGTGCTGCTCCACAGCCTGTCTAGTGGATTTTTATTTTATTTTAGCACTGTTGTCGTGCGTTACCTGTGCTGCTCCACAGCCTGTCTAGTGGATTTTTATTTTGTTTTAGCACTGTTGTCGTGCGTTGCCTGTGCTGCTCCACAGCCTGTCCAGTGGATTTTTATTTTTATTTTATTTTTTAGCACTGTTGTTGTGCGTTACCTGTGCTGCTCCACAGCCTGTCTAGTGGATTTTTATTTTATTTTAGGACTGTTGTCGTGCGTTACCTGTGCTGCTCCACAGCCTGTCTAGTGTCGGATTCCCTGTTTGGGAATCCGCTAGCTTAGCGTAGCTACTAGCTCTTAGCCGTTTTAGCATGGCGGCTTCTCCTGTCTCTCCCGTACTTTTCTGCTCTGGGTGTGAAATGTTTAGTTATTCCTCGGCCTCTTTTAGCAGTAACGGTCCATGTAATAAGTGCAGCTTATTCGTAGCTTTGGAGGCCAGGCTGGGCGAATTGGAGGCTCGGCTCCGCACCGTGGAAAATTCTACAGCTAGCCAGGCCCCTGTAGTCGGTGCGGACCAAGGTAGCTTAGCCGCCGTTAGTTCCCCCCTGGCAGACCCCGTGCAGTCGGGAAGGCAGGCTGACTGGGTGACTGTGAGGAGGAAGCGTAGCCCTAAACAGAAGCCCCGTGTACACCGTCAACCCGTTCACATCTCTAACCGTTTTTCCCCACTCGACGATACACTCGCCGAGGATCAAACTCTGGTTATTGGCGACTCTGTTTTGAGAAATGTGAAGTTAGCGACACCAGCAACCATTGTCAATTGTCTTCCGGGGGCCAGAGCAGGTGACATCGAAGGACATTTGAAATTGCTGGCTAAGGCTAAGCGTAAATTTGGTAAGATTGTAATTCACGTCGGCAGTAATGACACTCGGTTACGCCAATCGGAGGTCACTAAAATTAACATTGAATCGGTGTGTAACTTTGCAAAAACAATGTCGGACTCTGTTGTTTTCTCTGGGCCCCTCCCCAATCAGACCGGGAGTGACATGTTTAGCCGCATGTTCTCCTTGAATTGCTGGCTGTCTGAGTGGTGTCCAAAAAATGAGGTGGGCTTCATTGATAATTGGCAAAGCTTCTGGGGAAAACCTGGTCTTGTTAGGAGAGACGGCATCCATCCCACTTTAGAGGGAGCAGCTCTCATTTCTAGAAATCTGGCCAATTTTTTTGGGATCCTCCAAACTGTGACTGTCTAGCGTTGGGACCAGGAGGCAGAGCTGTGGTCTTATACACCTCTCTGCAGCTTCTCTCCCCCTGCCATCCCCCTATTACCCCATCCCCGTAGAGACGGTGCCTGCTCCCAGACCACCAATAACCAGCAAAAATCTATTTAAGCATAAAAATTCAAAAAGAAAAAATAATATAGCACCTTCAATTGCACCACAGACTAAAACAGTTAAATGTGGTCTATTAAACATTAGGTCTCTTTCTTCTAAGTCCCTGTTGGTAAATGATATAATAATTGATCAACGTATTGATTTATTCTGCCTAACAGAAACTTGGTTACAGCAGGATGAATATGTTAGTTTAAATGAGTCAACACCCCCGAGTCACACTAACTGTCAGAATGCTCGTAGCACGGGCCGGGGCGGAGGATTAGCAGCAATCTTCCATTCCAGCTTATTAATTAATCAAAAACCTAGACAGAGCTTTAATTCATTTGAAAGCTTGTCTCTTAGTCTTGTCCATCCAAATTGGAAGTCCCAAAAACCAGTTTTATTTGTTATTATCTATCGTCCACCTGGTCGTTACTGTGAGTTTCTCTGTGAATTTTCAGACCTTTTGTCTGACTTAGTGCTTAGCTCTGATAAGATAATTATAGTGGGCGATTTTAACATCCACACAGATGCTGAGAATGACAGCCTCAACACTGCATTTAATCTATTATTAGACTCTATCGGCTTTGCTCAAAAAGTAAATGAGTCCACCCACCACTTTAATCATATTTTAGATCTTGTTCTGACTTATGGTATGGAAATAGAAGACTTAACAGTATTCCCTGAAAACTCCCTTTTGTCTGATCATTTTTTAATAACATTTACATTTACCCTGATGGACTACCCTGCAGTGGGGAATAAGTTTCATTACACTAGAAGTCTTTCAGAAAGCGCTGTAACTAGGTTTAAGGATATGATTCCTTCTTTATGTTCTCTAATGTCATATACCAACACAGAGCAGAGTAGCTACCTAAACTCTGTAAGGGAGTTAGAGTATCTTGTCAATAGTTTTACATCCTCATTGAAGACAACTTTGGATGCTGTAGCTCCTCTGAAAAAGAGAGCTTTAAATCAGAAGTGTCTGACTCCGTGGTATAACTCACAAACTCGTAGCTTAAAGCAGATAACCCGTAAGTTGGAGAGGAAATGGCGTCTCACTAATTTAGAAGATCTTCACTTAGCCTGGAAAAAGAGTTTGTTGCTCTATAAGAAAGCCCTTCGTGAAGCTAGGACATCTTTCTACTCATCACTAATTGAAGAAAATAAGAACCCCAGGTTTCTTTTCAGCACTGTAGCCAGGCTGACAAAGAGTCAGAGCTCTATTGAGCTGAGTATTCCATTAACTTTAACTAGTAATGACTTCATGACTTTCTTTGCTAACAAAATTTTGACTATTAGAGAAAAAATTACTCATAACCATCCCAAAGATGTATCGTTATCTTTGGCTGCTTTCAGTGATGCCGGTATTTGGTTAGACTCTTTCTCTCCGATTGTTCTGTCTGAGTTATTTTCATTAGTTACTTCATCCAAACCATCAACATGCTTATTAGACCCCATTCCTGCCAGGCTGCTCAAGGAAGTCCTACCATTATTTAATGCTTCAATCTTAAATATGATCAATCTATCTTTGTTAGTTGGTTATGTACCACAGGCCTTTAAGGTGGCAGTAATTAAACCATTACTTAAAAAGCCATCACTTGACCCAGCTATCTTAGCTAATTATAGGCCAATCTCCAACCTTCCTTTTCTCTCAAAGATTCTTGAGAGGGTAGTTGTAAAACAGCTAACTGATCACCTGCAGAGGAATGGTCTATTTGAAGAGTTTCAGTCAGGTTTTAGAATTCATCATAGTACAGAAACAGCATTAGTGAAGGTTACAAATGATCTTCTTATGGCTTCGGACAGTGGACTTATCTCTGTGCTTGTTCTGTTGGACCTCAGTGCTGCTTTTGATACTGTTGACCATAAAATTTTATTACAGAGATTAGAGCATGTCATAGGTATTAAAGGCATTGCGCTGCGGTGGTTTGAATCATATTTGTCTAATAGATTACAGTTTGTTCATGTAAATGGGGAATCTTCTTCACAGACTAAAGTTAATTATGGAGTTCCACAAGGTTCTGTGCTAGGACCAATTTTATTCACTTTATACATGCTTCCCTTGGGCAGTATTATTAGACGGTATTGCTTAAATTTTCATTGTTACGCAGATGATACCCAGCTTTATCTATCCATGAAGCCAGAGGATACGCACCAATTAGCTAAACTGCAGGATTGTCTTACAGACATAAAGACATGGATGACCTCTAATTTCCTGCTTTTAAACTCAGATAAAACTGAAGTTATTGTACTTGGCCCCACAAATCTTAGAAGCATGGTGTCTAACCAGATCGTTACTCTGGATGGCATTTCCCTGATCTCTAGTAATACTGTGAGAAATCTTGGAGTTATTTTTGATCAGGATATGTCATTCAAAGCGCATATTAAACAAATATGTAGGACTGCCTTTTTGCATTTACGCAATATCTCTAAAATCAGAAAGGTCTTGTCTCAGAGTGATGCTGAAAAACTAATTCATGCATTTGTTTCCTCTAGGCTGGACTATTGTAATTCATTATTATCAGGTTGTCCTAAAAGTTCCCTAAAAAGCCTTCAGTTGGTTCAGAATGCTGCAGCTAGAGTACTGACGGGGACTAGCAGGAGAGAGCATATCTCACCCGTGTTGGCCTCCCTTCATTGGCTTCCTGTTAATGCTAGAATAGAATTTAAAATTCTTCTTCTTACTTATAAGGTTTTGAATAATCAGGTCCCATCTTATCTTAGGGACCTCGTAGTACCATATTACCCCATTAGAGCGCTTCGCTCTCAGACTGCGGGCTTACTTGTAGTTCCTAGGGTTTGTAAGAGTAGAATGGGAGGCAGAGCCTTCAGCTTTCAGGCTCCTCTCCTGTGGAACCAGCTCCCAATTCAGATCAGGGAGACAGATACCCTCTCTACTTTTAAGATTAGGCTTAAAACTTTCCTTTTCGCTAAGGCTTATAGTTAGGGCTGGATCGGGTGACCCTGGACCATCCCTTGGTTATGTTGCTTTAGACGTAGACTGTGTTTCATAATTATTGTATGGCCTTGCCTTGCAATGTGGAGCGCCTTGGGGCAACTGTTTGTTGTGATTTGGCGCTATACAAGAAAAAAGTTGATTGATGGTTGATTGATTTCAGACACAAAAAGTAATTCAGGTTTATCTGTATTAAAATTTCTAAAATTATCTTCCTTAAACTCAAACTGAAAACAAATTTGTACAAAGTCATGTAAATTAAATAAAAATATCGAAGCCAAGATGATGGGTTGCAAAAAATGGCACCCTTTAGTATAACACATGTAACTCATCAGTTTTATTGCTAGTTTTCTTCAGACAAGTCAGGGGATGGATGCATGAACATTTTCAAGTCACTGAATATGTCTTCTTGGACTTTATTTACATCAGTTATGAATAAATACAAACAGTATGGTACTCTATGCTAAATCTGTGTGAAGTAAAGAGTTCCTACCTTGCAAGGAGTGAGGGAAGCCACCAAGACACCCAGACAATATTGAAGAAGTTATAAGCTTCTGTGGCTGTGATTAGAAAAACTGTTCATAGTGCAAATTTAGCATTTTGTATTGCCACTCATATCTTCTCAATGGAGTGGAGCAGAGAAAGATTTTCTTTCAACAAAACAGATCAGATCTAGGCTTGCATCTCCATTTTAGTATGAAGAAGCCTGAATTACATTTTGTGTTTGAAATGGCATAAACAAATTAAGATGTGTAAAAGCCCAAGGAGAATACTTTTGCAAGACAGTGTAGCAGGTGGAGAGGAGGACAACCCAACAGCAGAGAGAGCGAGAGAGAGAGAGAGAGAGTGGGAGGGGAGCTAAAAACTGCTGTCATTTTAAAACGGGTTGTTCCGTCCCTGTGGACTTCATTAGACCTTATGTCACCTTGGGACCAGCCAGAACAATCATCCAGAAAAAGAAGCAGTTAAAGGTATGTGATGAATGTAAACACACAATTAATATTTTCTAATTAAAATGCTGAAGTAATGCTAAAGATGTTGGAGAAATGTTTTAAAAACCATTTATTACTGGTACAACAAAATCCTCTTGAGTCTATTTTTAAAATGTTTTCATGTTAAATAAAATGCATAGAATAGTTAAATAAGATGCCTTTTTTCCTTCATATTCCAGATCTGACTGACAAATGATGGAGTTTTGGTATGCAAATCAGGGGCAATCACCTCATTATGTCAAATTTGGTTCAGTTCTTGGAAGTAATTCTACCCACACGTAAGTCCAGTCCCACAGAAACTTTGATTCAGTATATCTTCTTTACTGTAAACGAATAGACATTTAGTGTTAGTTGAATTTTCCATATCTATATGTAAGGATTTTTGTATAAAACTGGTAAAGGTTTCAGAGCTTGGGGAAAAACATTGTATGACATGAGTGCAGTGTTGATACTTTAATAATAAAAAGTGGATGCTTGACAAAATCACCATCGTCTACATGCTGCATTTCTGCAGATAACACAGCTCACTCTGAATATAATTTGATCTGTCCAAACTGCTTATGAAAAGCATGTTTTGACAAAAGGAATTTTCTATCATTCAATGACTGAAAGAACTGTGATGGTTTTGCTGAAATCTTTTTGAATTAACATCAATATTTTCCCACTACTTTCCCTACAGCTATCACGACAGACATCAGGCAACCCGTTATCCCGGGTGTTCTAGTGAACAGCAAGTCCAAGGCAGGGAGTCAAGATATTGGCCCGTACCAGGATCAAGAACAACAGGAGCTCGACAAGAGTACACCAACTGGACTGACCCAGAACTCAGAGCTCAGGCTTCTCGGTTCCCTTATTATCTGGATCATCACACTCAGGTCCAAGATTTAAGAGCTTATCAGTCTCAAGACTACAGAGACAGAGAGTGGACATCAGCCCAGCAAGCACTGAGGGAATCTGAGAGAGGAATTCAGAGGGAGGAGTGGCAGAGGAGGTGGGAGCCCTGTAGTCCTGTTTACTACAAAAAGCAAGTTTCCAAGAGGAGTCTGAGTGACAGCAGTTGTCGCGAGCTGGAGGCCTGGGTGGCTCGTTATAGCCAGTCACTTCAGAGGAGGAGACGTATAGAAGCAGAGTTGAGGGAGAGGTCCCAGGGCCTGTTGGACAGCAGCAGAGCTCAGGAGTGGGACAGTGGGAGGGGGACGGATGTCCAAGCTGCAACACTGCATCAATCTTCAAACATCAGAGAATTGGGACAATGGGACAGAGGGCACAGGCTGCAAAGTATGATCAATGATCCATCAAAAGCTCCTGCACTTGACACAAGCCAGCTGTTGGAGACTAATGAAAAGATGAATTACCAACAGTGGCTGTTTAGCCAACCCCCAGGCTACACTGCTCCTCCTCCCTACAACAATCCACATAAAAGTATAGCTATAACACAGCAATTTGACAGATACACCATTGGTTGGCAGCAGGACCGTAACAGACAGCCATGCTGTTCAGAAGGAATGCAGGATGGGGAGAAGAGAAATAAAGATTTAATTAAATCAAATGGGAAGCAGAAGTTCTGGTCTGAGCTTGAAGGATGCAAGCAGGAAGGACAGGATGTTTTACAGACCAGCAGTACTTTCCAGGCATCAAAGATAAATGAGGACACATCTGCAAAAGTCATTGAAGGAAGGAAGTTCAGGCTAAATAAAAAAGGTGGGATGACCATATTCTGTCTTGTATCCCGAATAGCTGAGAAATCAGAAAGCTCATCTTTGCCACGTTGCCCCTCCAAAACAAATATGCCAAACATAGAATCAGGAGAGGTTTATAGACCTGCAAGGGAAGGTAATGGCATTAATCAGAAACATGTTCTTGCAGATGAGGTGGACCAGTCAAATACATCGTCACAGTCCTCCAGCAGAACTCTCAAAGCTAAACAGAACATGACTCCAACCTGCGGAGAGAAGGAAGAAGTAACCACTTCCAAAAAGGAGCCGCCCAAACCAAATATATCAAACAAAACGGAGGTGGATGTTTCCACCGGAAACACTAGAAATTATGCAAATTATACATTTTGGAAACGCGTTTCTCAGTCACTGCCACCTGTATCAGGAAAATACCCATTATGGAAGGTGCCTAATTTTCCAGGCCGAGCTGAACCTGAGAAAACATCTCCACACTGTTTGAACACAAAGACTGAAGGAGGAGAATCAAATGATGTGTACAACCAAGAAGATTCAAGTAAAATCAACAGCCAACCATGCAACACTGAAATCACAAGAGTGGACTTCAAGAAAGACTTAGAATCCAAAGACAACCATGGTCTGTTGGCAAGTGACACAAGTTGTGTTGTTGTTAAAATGGAGTTGATTCCATCACCCATGAAAGAGCAGGTTCACTATTTAGACTCAATACCAGATGGCAAACATAGTCCACTTGATACTGGCTCATCCATGCCTTCTGAGTCTGTGCAGTCCAGTGACCATTTGAGTCAGGATGTGACAGCAAACCAAAAAGTCAAAACAGAACTCCAGACAAACCCTTTGCAAGCAACTGAAAGACCGGAAACAGAATTTAAGTCAGATGCTTTAAAGAAAAAACCATTAGACAGGGGAAATGGAATCAGTCCATCCTGCTTATCTTTACCTTTGGTTTCTGAAAAGGAAACTTCAAAGGAACATGCTGAAAGAATTCTAGGAATCCCTCTGTACAACTGTACCACTGAGAAAAAGTCTGATCCTGCAACATCACATGCTGTGGACCAGTATCAGGAGGATGGAACGTTGCCAATGAAAGCTATCAGTGATGCTCCCAAGCAACTCTTCAAGGATGCATCAGACTCACAGTTACAGAATGACTTTCAACTTGGCCAAGTTGATGATGTGTCAAAAGAGAAGCAAAATGCTGAGAACAAACCCACAGAACACATTGAGGATTTTGCAGACCCCCAGGACCAGGTTTCTAATATATCTACAGAAAATGAGAGAAATTCCCAATCTTGTTTTGAAACCTGCCTCTCTGAAATCACAGAACCCTCATCCTTTCTCCACTCCTTACTGCAGCCACTGCTATGTCCTCACCTTGGATCAGATGAGTCCACAAATCCCTCTCCGCTTGATTTACTAGATCAACCCAAAGAAGCAATGTTGTCCCCTGTTACCTTTTCTGTTGATCAGGATAAAGAAGGATACATATCACAGGGGAAAAATATGATCTGCACTACCTGTGAGCACCTTACCAAAGGTGTGCAAGATGAGTCAAGGCTGGAACAGACAATTCAATATGAGCAAATGGAGGATGCTGCGAGTTTCCGGGACAGCAGTGTTACTGAGAATCAGTCTCCAACAGAAGGCAATGATTACCCGACAAGCCTTTTGGAAAAGACACCTGAAATATCTACAGAAAATTACCCTCAGTTTCAAACAGACATCATTTTGCACGACCACCTTGAAAATGACCAAGAAGTGGTTAATGATTGTATTAAAGAGAGTAACACGGTCAAAGAGCTTCTACCAACAGAAGGCCATGAAGATATCACTGGACATAAAGAACAAATATCGCAAATGAAGATAGAAATTTTGGCTGACTCTCAGGCTCAAACAGAAATCAACATTCTGCACCAACTTGAATGTGACCAAGGTCAGGTTGCTGATTCTGGAAATGAGAGCAATATGGCTGAAGAGTTACTACCAACAAGAGATTATACATTTCTCACATGTCTTTTGGAACATACAACCGTCGTATGTCAAGAGAACAATACTCACCCTCAGACTAAAAGAAAGATCAGCATTTTGCACCATCACCTTCAATATGACCATGATCAGGTTGCTGATTCTGGAAAGGAGGGCAATATCGCTGAAGAGCTACTACCAACAACAGATCACACATTTCTTACAGGTCTTTTGAAACAGACATCTGACATATGTCAAGAACATAGTACTGACCCTCAGACTCAAATAGAGGTCAACATTTTGCACCAGAAACTTCAATATGAACAACTGGAGGTTGCCATTTCTGTACATGAGAGTAACATGGCCAAAGAGCATCTTCTAACAGGAGGCCAAGAAGACATTGCTGGACTTAAAGAACAAATAACTCAATTGGATACAGAAATATTCACTAACTGTCAGACTAAAACGGAGGTCAATACTTCGCGCCATCAACTTGAACATGACCAGGACAAGGTTGCTGATCCTGTAAATAAGGGCAGTATCGTTGAGGAGCTAGTACCAACAAAGGTTCACACATTTCCCACATACCTTTTGGAGGAGACACCTGAAATATGTCAGGAAAGTGGTACTGATCCTCAGACTAAAACAGAGGTCACTATTTTGCACCAACAACTTGAACATGACCAAGACAAGGTTGCTGATCGTGTAAATAAGGGCAATATAGATGAGGAGCTAGTACCAACAAAGGTCCACAAGTTTGCAACATAATTTTTGGAGGGGACACCTGAAATATGTCACGAAAATGGTACTGACCCTCATATCGAAATGGAGGTCAACATTTTGCCCCAACAACTTGAATATGACCAAGATCAGGTTGCTGATTCTGTAAGCGAGAGCAATATGGCTGAGGAACTACTACCAACAAAAGGCCATAGGTTTCCCACAGATGTTTTGAAACAGACACCTGACATATATCAAGAAAAAGGTACTGACCCTCAGACTCTAACAGAGGTCAGCATTTTTCCCCAACAACTAGAATATGGCCAAGAGGAGGTTGCTGATTCTGTAAAAGAGACTAACATGTCCAAAGAGCATCTACTGACAGAAGGCCATAAAGGTATCTTTGAACAAATATCTCAGAGATAGCAATTCTCTCTGACTATCAGACTCAAACAGAGGTTGACATGTTGCATCTACTCCAGTACGACCAAGAGGAGGATGCGAATCTCGGAAATAAGGTCAATATAAATGGGGAGTTACAACCAACAAATGTCAAACAGTCTCCCACAGACCATTGGGAGCAGACACCTGAAAGATGTGAAGAAAGTGGTATTGACCCTCAGACTCAAACAGAGGTCAACCTATTGCACAAACGAACTGAATATGACCAAGATCAAGTTGCTGATTCTGCAGAAGACAGCAATATGTCTGAAGAGCAACTACCAACAGAAAATTATACGGGTCTCACTGAACAGAAGGAACAGATATTTGGAATGGCCAAAGAAACTCCCACTAGCTGTCAAACAGATGAGACATTTCCATTTCCTTTTGAAATGAAAATGTCATCCACTTCACAATCTTCCTCTCCTTCCACAGCACAAAATTCAAACACAGAGCCTGATGTTACATCTGGATATGACTTCATTTGACGTTGTCTTCTGGTGCATCTTTTCCTGTTGGAATCCCACAAATAATCCCACGTCATCCAAATTCTTGTGATCAATACCTTCAGTTCTCATCTTCCTCTCTCTCTGAATCAACCCTAATCTTACCTCCCAGCTCTACCCCTCATCATTATCAAGAGGCAAGTGGAAGTGTGTCTTCTGAATTCGGCCTCTGTTGAACCATAAGAGAAACCCACATCTCTGAGGGACGCTGTGAATCACATCAGGAAAAACACAGCACCAGACTCAGAAAATGAAGATGAGGGAACAAGCGATCTGTGGGATCCGGAGAGTGAACTTGGTTTTCCTGGATGTGGAGGTGAACTCTCAAGATGTCATGTCTCATTGTAGTGAAGAACTGCAAAAAAAATATCTCTGGCTTCACCACTGAACATCAGGCCCAGAGAGGAGCTCGGATTTAATCTGACCAAGGAACAAGGACAAAAAAAAGTTAAGGATGAAGAAGAGGGAAAAATAAAACGATCTGTCTTATGAAGACCAGGGAGTCAGGCAGTTGTCCTGCAGCAGCACTGACAGGCACAGCACTGACAGCACTGAGAGAACCTACGAGTATAATGAAATAACTCTCTGAAATCCTGGAAAGTAATTGGAATTGATTGCATTTGAAGAGTTATTGTTGGAACAGTTACTTTTCAAATACTTTTGACTAATGAGTTTTTCCATCAAAGTTTCAACATTGTGGAAACATACATACTTGTACATGTCTATCCAATGATTTCCCATTGTTGTTAGCACTGAACAACTCACATTTTCATGGATTTTTATGAGTTCAGTTGCTTGTTGAGACAAAGAATATTGAAGCGTTCACAGATCTGCTCTCATTGCTCTATAATCAAGACAATTGCAGTAGTGACTGAGGTCTTAATTACTTGTGTGACCAATTCCTGCTAATTGGTAATAGCAAAAAAAAGTAATTGTAAAATAATTGCAGCGGGTGATCTGAATGTCACATCTGTCTGACAGGACACGCATGTCAGGCCATGAGAGTTGTGAGCGGCATGCCGAGGGACAAGCCAACAGTGCGACAAATATGCCACTTTCAGTCATGTATCAGCAGAAATACACCATAAACACTGTTCGGTCAGCTATCACAACGCTTTTTCCTCTTTTTAAAAAAAAACAAAACAAAACACATTTATCTACTTGCTGATTTTAGCCATTTCACGCTCCTATTAAAAGACAGTGATTGTAGCACAGTGGTAATGTTTCTGTCTGGTAATCAGAGCTTATGGCTTTCAATCCTGTGAGTGGCATTTAATTTTTAATTAACAAGGGTTATTTAACTGCTGGTTTCTGTATTGCCTCCCCTTTTATTTATTATTTACCCAGTGATATTCACTAATATTTACAGTGATATTCACTAATTATACAGCTGGTTTTTATTTTATTTTCCTCATCAGCGGCACAATGTGGTGTAGCGGCGCGCACTGTGTCACTGCTCTCACGACACCGCCACGTGCATGACACTTACTTTCCGCTGGCTCTTTCTGTAACATTGCCCCTCACAAAGTACAAACTTGAACTGTTCTGCACTTTTAAATTTATTCAAAGTCACAGTGAAAAAAAAATCAGGCCTGGGTCCTGAAGAACTTCTCTCACAGATGAGATCCACTCTTTTCAGAACCCCGAACAATGGACACAAACAGTTTTTATAAAGCATGACATAGGCGTGACAAAGGCGGACCTTATTTCGAAAATCCAATCCTTATTGGTCCCGTGGGCATTCATGGGAGGTCCTACCCCTGCCCAGACCTGCGCAGTAACAGGACATGTATGATTTATAATGTAAACTGAATCTCTTTGTCCTAAGTGATTAAAAACTGGTTAGATCCAGTTCAACATGCACATTCCAACAGAGAACAAAGGAAAGTAAAAATAAGGGTGAAAAACTAAGAATACAATCCTAAGTAAAATAACTAATAACTACTAATAATAACTAATACCAAAACAAGTTAGGAAAACAAATAAAGAAGACCATAATTGTACACACAAATATATTTAACAACGTCGCACCGGGCTCGTGCACGCCTGCCCGTCAGCTCGATGTTTTCGTGGTTAGCTCATAAGAGCTGTTCCGCTGCGACACCCTGATTTGTACTTCTTCGTAGTGTGAAGGGACCCTAAGCTTCTTTTCACTCACAATTAGTGGATACAATGGACAGCTTTAAGTTCAGATTTTGAAAACATATAAACTTGAGTCCAATATCCTAAATTTGGAGTAAACGAGAAGAAATAAGTTATGGATGGATGGATGGTCCATTTTTTTTACAATGTACATTTACTCTGTAAATTACCAAAACGTAACACTTAATAATGAACAGAGATATCACGGAAATATCAATCAATCAATCAATCAATCAATCATTTTTTTTTTATATAGCGCCAAATCACAACAAACAGTTGCCCCAAGGCGCTTTGTATTGTAAGGCAAGGCCATACAATAATTATGTAAAACCCCAACGGTCAAAACGACCCCCTGTGAGCAAGCACTTGGCTACAGTTGGAAGGAAAAACTCCCTTTTAACAGGAAGAAACCTCCAGCAGAACCAGGCTCAGGGAGGGGCAGTCTTCTGCTGGGACTGGTTGGGGCTGAGGGAGAGAACCAGGAAAAACACATGCTGTGGAGGGGAGCAGAGATCGATCACGAATGATTAAATGCAGAGTGGTGCATACAGAGCCAAAAAGAGAAAGAAACAGTGCATCAAATATCACTGCAATATCGTATTTTAATGAACTTCACGTAAGCAGACAATGCAACCAATGTGACATGCACTGAAATGTGCATAAGAGAACTCCTGAGTGTTGGTATAATTTGTTCTAACCTAAGAACAAATCCTGGATAGCAAAACATTCATGAATGCCACAATCTTCGGAAAACTTCGTAAGCAGGACTTAGGAATAGATTTTTCTTAAAGGTTCGTGAATCAGTTCCAGCAGTGACCCTAAACACACAGCCAAGATATCAAAGGAGTGGCTTCAGGACAACTCTGTAAATGTCCTTGAGTGGCCCAGCCAGAGCCCAGACCTGAATCTGATTGAACATCTCTGGAGAGATCTGAAAATGGCTGTGCATCGTCGCCCTCCATCCAACCTGATGGAGCTTGAGAGGTGCTGCAAAGAGGAATGGGCAAAACTGCCCAAAGATAGGTGCGCCAAGCTTGTGGCATCATATTCAGGAAGATTTGAGACTGTAATTGCTGCCAAAGGTGCACCAACAAAGTTTTGTGCAAAGGGTGTGAATACTTATGTACATGTGATTTCTTAGTTTTTTATACAACCTGTTGTGAAAGTGTAGTGACACGGACCCACAACAGGGGACGGTAATGAACGGACAATGGATAAAGCCAAAAGTAACAATTTAATGTTGTGAATTGCACAACGGAATACAGACAATTGCAGTTGAGGAGTACAGTCAATCATACACAAGGTGACGTGTGGGCAGGCTCGAGGATAGAAGACGTCTGTCCAGAGAAGAGCCGGATCCCACATGGCTTCCACCGCCAACGGATCTGAAGAACACCGGAGCCGCCAAGTCCTGGGTCCCAGGTGGCCACCGTCTCCAGTTGTCAGACCTGGTACTGCTGGCAGAAACAGAAACAGTTAATGGTGGGTGCGTGGAAACACACCCAGTAATCTCTCCGTACTCAGTTCCTTCGGGAGGGAGAACCTCCACCTCCAGAAACAGAATCACCTGTGCAGCTCCTGTCAGTCACTTCCCTGGAAGGAGTGAGAGGCGAAGACATCGCACTCACACTATCCACCAATCCAGTTTCAGACTGTAGCCACAGGAAACGGCTGCACACAGAACAATGTTTTAGTTTCAAAAATAACCGCAGAGAAGGTTACCTAAGTGGTAGCTGATTTCTCGGCGGGGAGGTGGAGTTGCAGTCCGGCCTTTATGGTGGTAGTGATGTGATGTGGATGAGTGACAGCTGGTGCTGATGACGAGTGACAGCTGTCACTCCCGGTTGCTATGACGCCATCTCGTGCTTGAAGCCCGCACTTCAAACAGGGCGCCATCTGGTGGTGGTGGGCCAGCAGTACCTCCTCTTCAGCGGCCCACACAACACAACCCCTGGCAAAAATTATGGAATCACCGGCCTCGGAGGATGTTCATTCAGTTGTTTAATTTTGTAGAAAAAAAGCAGATCACAGACATGACATAAAACTAAAGTCATTTCAAATGGCAACTTTCTGGCTTTAAGAAACACTAAGAAATCAGGAAAACAAATTGTGGCAGTCAGTAACGGTTACTTTTTTAGACCAAGCAGAGGGAAAAAAATATGGAATCACTCAATTCTGAGGAATAAATTATGGAATCACCCTGTAGATTTTCATCCCCAAAGCTAACACCTGCATCAAATCAGATCTGCTCATTAGTCTGCATCTAAAAAGGAGTGATCACACCTTGGAGAGCTGTTGCACCAAGTGGACTGACATGAATCATGGCTCCAACACGAGAGATGTCAATTGAAACAAAGAAGAGGATTATCAAACTCTTAAAAGAGGGTAAATCATCACGCAGTGTTGCAAAAGATGTTGGTTGTTCACAGTCAGCTGTGTCTAAACTCTGGACCAAATACAAACAACATGGGAAGGTTGTTAAAGGCAAACATACTGGTA
The DNA here is from genome assembly GCF_902500255.1 of Thalassophryne amazonica. NCBI lineage: Eukaryota > Metazoa > Chordata > Actinopteri > Batrachoidiformes > Batrachoididae > Thalassophryne > Thalassophryne amazonica. Next base: position 76,854,295 of record NC_047105.1, on the reverse strand, counting down.
GACCAAGGAAGACATCAAAGCGTCAAGACAGAAAACTTAAAGCAATATGTCTCAAAAATCGAAAATGCACAACAAAACAAATGAGGAACGAATGGGAGGAAACTGGATTAGACGGCTGTGACCGAACTGTAAGAAACCGTCTAAAGGAAATGGGATTTACATACAGAAAAGCTAAACGAAAGCCAAAGGTGATCTGGCAACAGCAATCAGAGAAAGTTGGAGCCAGATTGATGAAGAGTACTGTTTGTCACTCATTAAGTCCATGCCTCAGAGACTGCAAGCTGTTATAAAATCCAGAGGTGGTGCAACAAAATACTAGTGTGTTGGAGTGTTCTTTTGTTTTTCATGATTCCATAATTTTTTCCTCAGAATTGAGTGATTCCATATTTTTTTTCCTTCTGCTTGGTCTAAAAAAGTAACCGTTACTGACTGCCAGGTTTTTTCCTGATATCTTATAGTGTTTCTTAAAGCCAGAAAGTTGCCATTTGAAACGACTTTAGTTTTGTGTCATGTCTGTGATCTGCTTTTTTCTACAAAATTAAACTACTGAATGAACATCCTCCAAGGCCGGTGATTCCATAATTTTTGCCACGGTTTGTGTATATATATATTTAATAAATAAAAAAAAAATTAATATTGTGATTATAGGGTGTTGTGAGTAGAATTTTGAGGAAAAAATGAATTTACTCCATTTTTGAATAAGGTTGTAACATAAAATGTGGAAAAAGTGAAGCGCTGTGAATAGTTTCCAGATGCACTATACATGGAAAATGGGCAGGACTGGGTTTGAACCAGAAACCTTCCTCACTGAAAACAAACAAACTTAACCACTTGGTCACCCCTTGTAGTAAACTTTTCTGATGAAATACCCAAATCAACACCTGGACATACTCCATATTTAAGAACCCAGCAGGTTAATTTATACATGTAACTGACTGTTTGCATGGATGGCAATAACCAGAGTATTGACCTTATTCTGAATAAAACCATATTTTGATGATGTTTTTCATAAATTATTTAAAGAATATTCCATTCATATGCCTGTTGACATTCTGTCCTCTTATGTCTTATTTGTTGCAAAATGCCAATGTAAAGTCATAAGTCTGATTAAGGTGTTTACATGTATACAATGCAGTAATCAGAGTAAGATCAGAATACTCCACATGGCTTAATTAGATTATTACCTAGTCTGATTATGACAATATTTGTTCTGCTTGGGACTCCGACGAGGGCGGTCGCATCTCCTCCACTCTCCCTTATCTCTCTGCTTTAACCTTCTAGTCCCTACTTCACCAGACTTGTGAATTCCTCAAAACTATATTGGATTCTGGATCTATTGGACTACTATTGGATTAACCATGGAATTGATCAGCTGGTCTCTGAACGCTATTGACACAATTTTTTCTACAAGGTCAGGACCGGGGGATCCTGCCTGCCCAGATGGAACGTATCCTGCGGGCTATGTCCTCAACTCCTGGAGTTCCTGGCGTGTGGCATGCTTGGCGCCTTTCTCTGTGGAGGACGTCGAGGACCTATTCATTTTTGGTCTTATGGTAATAGGGCTGGTACTTTTTGGCTTATGTGCTGCCCTGATCTACCGGAAAATTTGCAAGACGGCGGCATCAAGAACCACGGGCCCTCGCTTGTCCGTCATGATTAACGAGGTTGGCAAGGCAGTGCATTCTCAGACTGCAAATTGGATGACACCCTGGAGCTGATGCGTGCCTTGCAGTTGAAGCTGAAGGTTTCGGAGGCCGGTGAATATTCTTAATTCAAAGTTAGGAATAATTTAATTTATAATTGGGATTTGGCTGAGTGTGGGGAAACTATAAAAAGTGTTTTTCACTGCTCGGCTGCAACACTACAGGCTATCTAGCATCAAGGTCAATTGCCCACTGTTTTTCCTCCAGTGGAATTTTTCCAGGCTCTGGTGAGATTATTTGGCTCCATTCTTATCTCAACCCACAAGGACAACAAACTGACAGACTTACACATGGACCAAAGCATGCTCCAGCTCCTCTTATCACTCTCTGCCCCTCCCTCCCTGCGGCAGGCCTCGTCCTCTCTCAAGCTTGCCTGGCGGCGCGACTTATAGTTGCAGCGGCCTTCACCCACTTTGCCTCCATTCGGATGACGGACTGCTTCATGTTTAGTGCACATAAACAATGTCAAATGTATATGTGTTGTCTTTAATTTTGATGTGTGCCATTATTACGGTAAACAAGTAATAATTGTGGATTAATTGCTGTATCTTGTCTGAGGTAATTGGAGTGTAAACATAATTGCCCTTTTTTGGGATCAATAAAGTTGTCTGAAGTCTGAATATTTGGAATAAGGAAGTCAGAAAATAATGGTGTCTTATTCAGAATATGGTTTTCATCAGATTAAGATCAGAATATTACTTTCCACATAAACACAGCTATTGACAAACAAAATTCCAATTCTCTCTCCTTGACAATGTCAGAGTGGAATCATTTGTGAAAGACAATTAGACTTATGGACAAAGTGATTCTGACTCCCGTTATCGATCACCTATGATAATTACAGGTGAAGGTTTGTGAATGATATTTTAGAAATTAAGGAACTCTTGTGATGTAGAAATATATTTCAACATTAGAAGACAAAACAGATACAGAAAACCTACAAAACATATTTTAAAAAAGGGGAACAAAACGACACTGTGCTTTCTTTTTCAAAAGCTGCAGACTAAATGACAGCTATATGATTTTTTAACTGTACATTAGTATGTGGACTGCAGTGCACTCTAATGAGTCACATCCAAATTCACTACATACTCAGTAATAAACTTCTTGGTATCTAAATAAACAGTTTCAAAATTCAAGAGGAGTGTAGCTGGTATTTTTAGTGTTTACTGTAAGGAAAACAATCAGCTATCATTCCTGCCAAATGCAGGGAGGGGTTCAGGTTTTTAAAATCTGCTCCTGGACCCTGTGGCTGCCTGACTGTGAAATAAGAATACTTTACTACTCAGCGAGATGTTTGCATTAAATACTTTTCACTTAAAGATCAGAACACAGGATATTTTCTACCTAGTTTATTAATCTAAAAATTATTTTTTAAAAGGAACATCATGAACTGTACAATGCCATAATGAACCATGGCTTCATTGTGATTCTCAGCATCTTGTGGTTTAACTGTGCATCATTTGAGCCTAACGACTGTACCTACTGCACTGTGATCTCTGCTTTTATCTACAGATATTATATATACACAGGTGCTGACCATATAACTACAATATCATGAAAAGTTGATTTATTTCAGTAATTCCATTCACAAAGTGAAACTTGTATATTATATTCATTCATTACACACAGACTTATATATTTCAAGTGTTTTCTTTTAATTTTGATGATTGTAACTGACAACTAATGAAAATTCCAAACTCAGTATCTCAGAAAATTTGAAAATTACTTAAGACCAATACAAAAAAGGATTTTTTAATAAATGTTGGCCAACTGAAAAGTATGAGCATGTACAGCACTCAATACGTAGTTGGGGCTCCTTTTGCCTGAATTACTGAGTCGATCAGTCTGTGGCACTGCTCAGGTGGTATGAGAGCCCAGGTTGCTCTGATAGTGGCCTTCAGCTCTTCTGCTTTGTTGGGTCTGGCGTGTCACAACTTCTTCACAATACCCCATAGATTTTCTATGGGGTTAAGGTCAGGCGAGTTTGCTGGCCAATTAAGAACAGGGATACCATGGTCCTTAAAGCAGGTACTGGTAGCTTTGGCACTGTGTGCAGGTGCCAAGTCCTGTTGTTAAATGAAATCTGCATCTCCATAAAGCTAGTCAGCAGCAGGAAGCATGAAGTGCTCTACAACTTCCTGGTAGATGGCTGCATTGACCTTGGACCTCAGAAAACACAGTGGACCAACACCAGCAGATGACATGGCACCCCAAACCATCACTGACTGTGGAAACTACACTGGACCTCAAGCAACATGGATTCTGTGCCTGTCCTCTCTTCCTCCAGACTCTGGGACCTTGATTTCCAAAGGAAATGCAAAATCTACTTTCATCAGAGAACATAACTTTGGACCACTCAGCAGCAGTCCAGTCCTTTTTGACTTTAACCCAGACAAGACATCAAGTCAGCAGTCTTCCCCATGATTGCGTAGTCTACAGAACTAGACTGAGAGACCAGTTAAAGGCCTTTGCAGGTGTTTTGAGTTAATTAGCTGATAGAGTGTGACACCAGGTGTCTTCAATATTGAACCTTTTCACAATATTCTAATTTTCTAAGATACTGAATTTTGGGTTTTCAGTAGTTGTCAGTTATAATCATCAAAATTAAAGGAAATAAACACTTGAAATATATCAGTCTGTGTGTAATGAATGAATATAATATACAAGTTTCACTTTTTGAATGGAATTACTGAAATAAACTTTTTCATGATATTGTAATTATATGACCAGCACCTGTATGTATATATATATATATATATATATATAAAATAAAAGTGCAGTTTTGGTCATTTCAAAATTTCCCAATTCTCTATCAAGGTTTAAATGAAATATTTTACATCAGCTGCTCATCATTATTTCCATTACCAATAAATGAGCACAGAGGTGTTTATTGTGGCTCAAAAACATCAGATCCATTAGATTATGCTTTGGCACAGACTTTTTCCATATGAAAAAGGCCAGGAAGGACGGCATTGGTACCTGGTGAATACGCTCAGGAAAGCAGTTAGGTCAGTGTCACGTTTTCAGTTTTTATCTGGTAGAGCATGCGTGCAGGAGCTGAAGCTGATTCCAGCATCAGTCTCTTCTAACACCAGCAACTGCGGCATTTAAAAGCACATCTGGAGACTTGTGAGAAGGAGCGCGTGAGGAGGGAGTGTCTGCTTTGGGTCTAGACCTTGCTCATCTATTATGTTTTGAAGTAACTTGTGATTTTTGCTGAATAATTGAAGAAGAGCACTCCAAATAGCACAAATAAACTGAAAAATGCAAAGGAAAAGACTCAAATATGGCAAAGTAGAGCTTATATGCACCAAGTGGATTTTCTTTTTTTTTATGAGGATTTGTGTTCATCTTCCACTGCTGCTACAGTATAGACCTATCAAATCAAAATCTTCTCTAGTTCAGCTGAGACAACAGACATCAAAGCTCATCGTGGGGCATTTTTAGAGCGTGGTCACAAAGGTCTGCAGAGGACACAAAGACAAAAGCAAAAGAATTACAACCTTTACACGTTTGAAATGTGCAACACAACATGTAACTGCAGCTTTTAAACCACCAGAATCGAGGTGATACGGAAACATACCTGTTCTCTTGTTGCAGAGTTTGTCTTTGACGTTATCGGTCTCATGAGAGAAGAACTCAATAATTTCATCTTCATGCTGCTCAACAATCGTTTCACACTGGAAAAACAGAAGTAAACAAGATCATCAGAATCATCATCACTCTTACAGCAGGTGATTTCTGACATGCACAGACAAAGAGCTGATGGATTTTGAGGACAGTCAACATAAAACGCTGACCACATTTAAGTGTAATGCAAATTTTTCACAATGTGGCCTCTTCAATATGTAACCCCATAAAACCAGCTTTGTCATTCAACTCTGTGGGGTTTCTTGAAGTGTGCAGGATGAACTGGTACTCACTGCAAACTTTAAACTGGCAGTGACTCTCGAATCCAGCGTGGCCTCCGACAGGTCCATGGGCTCCCCGGTCCGAGACGTTATCCGAATATAGGATTTCCTGTTTGTGGAAGAGTCCGTGCTCTCTCCATAGTCCTCCATCCTCTCACAGATTCTCTCCATCACCTCCAGGAGGTATCCCTCTGAGCGTGCCAGAGGAACCTGTAGGAAATTCACGACACCATCATGTCTACTCACTGAGGCGCTAAAGCAAATCAATTACAGGAAAAAAAAAATCCTATTATACTAATGAAAGTTCATATTCTTCCTGTTGTGTGGTTGTTAAAATACTGTGATGCATCTAGATCTGTGACAACCTAAGTATTCTCTAGGATTTTCATGGTTTTTGCAGCATTAAAAAAATTCCCCAAGATATTTTTGTAGTATTTCATTATTGTAGCAAGTTGTCATTCTGTAATTACAAATAAATACACAAACAGAAATGACCACTTTGCATTTGTGAAGACAGACATTTATGGAATTACAACCTTGGCTAAACAGGAACTGAAGTAACAAGAAAACAACTTAAATATGCAGTACACAAATAATACATTCACACCTCCAAATTTAAAAAGGTATTATGAGTGTATCAAACCTGGAACCATGTGTTGTCAGCTGACTAATAAAATACAGAAATTACCCAAAAACAAACTCAAAGGCACAAACAGTCTGAAAAACTAAATCCTGCTGTAAAATAAATAAATAAAGAATAACTGTCTTGCTGAATGATCATAGGTGGATTTAGGATGAAAGTTGGTAGTGCTGTAGATGATTGACACTTGCCATTTAAGTTGTTCTCAGTCTCAGCGCCCCCAGGTTCCACAGCACCCATGACATATTTTGTTTTGACACTGCACTAGAATCAACAGAGCAAGTTCATACCTCTCATGTAAAACAAGCTGTATTTAATTTGTTTTTGGTATGATTATGATTGGAGTGGAAAGGGAGTGATAAGAGTGTAATGCTTACAAGGCTTAGGTTGTTACACTCTTGACATATATAAATATCACATCTGAATATAACTGCTGTGTTTTTCTTTGATTCTCTTCCTTCATACCCTCCTCACCACAACTCCTGAAAGACGACAGAAAGCACAGGTTGTACAAGAACAATCATCATGATTGTAAATTGTGTTACACTCCTGACAATTTTGGCCACTTCTTTCTAAGAGCTTTTTAAGCATTGAGATGAAATACTGTTATTTTCCATAAATCTGGCCCTCATTATTGGTCATTATTTGAAACAAGTTATCTTCTCATTATGTAAGTGAATAATACAATTAGTATTTTTTTTTTTAATTACCCTTTACGTACAGGTTACTTTTATTGCCAAAAAAAAAAAAAAATCAACATTAAGAGTGGTGATCAGACACATGGCAAATGTTTTTGATTATTTGTAATTTAATACAAATGTCACACGTGAATAAACACGCTAAATTAAATGTTTTATGTACTATTTTACAGAACTGCTCTGAAAACGCAGAAGCTGGTACTGCAAAAATGTACACAGCCTTAAAATGTGGATTTTTGCTCACACTAAAATCTCACATGACCCCAAGAACAACAAAAAAAGAACCCCCTGTGGTGTGGACAGAAGTCTGCATGAGTCCATGCAACAGGGCTCAGACATATCACTAGGTGGTGCTGTTGTCTCACCTCTCTGACGGACTGACTGCCGTCCGGGTTGATCCTGAAGGATCCGGTCTGGATCATTTTCTTGGGGTCTATCTGGGAGATGGCCCACTCCATCTCGTCCACCAGAGCCCTGCAGGCTGCACACGGACGGGGGACACGGTAAGAACCTCAGCGGGAGTCGTGGACACACACACACGCACGCACGCACGCACGCACGCACGCAGGCAGGCAGACATACCTCCACATCTGACGTCCTGTCCTTGTCTGGCCGCCTGACTGAAGCTCAGGACGAGCAGCAGCAGGAGCTCACACAGCAGAACCACAGCCGCCTTCCTCATCCTCCACACGCACTCTAACATCGCGCTTTCTCAGACCTGTGGAGCTCCTCCGCGCTGCTCCATCACTTTCTCTGAAATATGTTGACGTCGACACCTGAGCTGCAGAACGGTGACAGGCTTCCGACAGCGCCCCCGTGTGGACGG
>NC_047105.1:76794014-76844014 GCF_902500255.1 Thalassophryne amazonica | reverse complement strand
GGAATAGTTTGTGGACTGATGAGAGTAAAATTGTTATTTTTGGGTCCAAGAGCCGCAGACAGTTTGTGAGACAACCCCCAAACTCTGAATTCAAGCCACAGTTCACAGTGAAGCATGGTGGTGCAAGCATCATGATATGGGCATGTTTCTCCTACTATGGTGTTGGGCCTATATATCGCATACCAGGTATCATGGATCAGTTTGGATATGTCAGAATACTTGAAGAGGTCATGTTGCCTTATGCTGAAGAGGACATGCCCTTGAAATGGGTGTTTCAACAAGACAATGACCCCAAGTACACTAGTAACCAAGCAAAATCTTGGTTCCAAACCAACAAAATTAATGCCTCGCAGATGTGAAGAAATCATGAAAAACTGTGGTTATACAACTAAATACTAGTTTAGTGATTCACAGGATTGTTAAAAAGCAGTTCGAACATGATAGTTTTGTGTTTGTAGCGTCAACAGCAGATGCTACTATTATTGTGAACACCCCCTTTTCTACTTTTTTTTTTCTAATAGCCCAATTTCATAGCCTTAAGAGTGTGCATATCATGAATGCTTGGTCTTGTTGGATTTGTGAGAATCTACTGAATCTACTGGTACCTTGTTGCCCATGTAACAATAAGAAATATACTCAAAACCTGGATTAATCTTTTTAGTCACATAGCACTACTATTATTCTGAACACTACTGTACATGCACATTATTAAAAGCTGACACACAATGTCCTCAATATATCCTGTATTTCTTGTACAACAATATACAGCACACTATTGACAATTAAGATTTAAGAGGCATTTCTACTTTTATTATTTAACAAATACAAATATCCACAAACAAGAGCAATAAAAGATTTCTGATGTCCCCCAAGGGTTGACCAGGACTCAGAATAAAAGATGTGATTCACATCATGACCTGGACTTTACCTGGATCTGGATTCCACACCACAATCCAATAACTGCATACTGATCCAGAATGGTCCAAGTGATCAAGATGTTGCAATCTGATATTTAATTCACAAGCTGAAACAAAATAGCATTTTCCTGATCTTGGTTTTACATCATGATATTGTGTCCGTGAAGTAGTTTTGATGAAATCCTAAAATGTCTACGAAGTGAAATCCTGATCCAGAATCCAGATCACCTCCAAAATTTAATGGAGTCTTCCAAAGTCTAACACCAACATGTGGTGAAAATTTGGTGAAAATTCATTAAGCAATTTTGATGTAATCCTTTAAAGCCCATATAAAGTGAACTCTTGATCCAGAATCAAGATCTGGATTACCTCCAAAATTTAATGGCGTGATGTCTGTCTGTGGTGAAAATGCGTCAAAATCTGTGCAGTAGTTTTCACATAATCCTGCTTACAGATAAATGCAGATGATTTTATTATGTCCTTGGTGGATGTAACAAAATTAGATGCCAAATAACCTAAAACCACAGACACTGAAAAAAATAGGCCCTCAGAAAAGTATGAATATTATACAATGCTGAACATTTTCACCAGTCAAGTCTAATACATGTACTTTACATCTGTGTAAAATGCTGCTTTATGGTGTAGTCATGGAACAGAAAGTGATCATTGTTTCAATTTGTAATCAATAAAAATATATATGGTATAAATGCAAATACTGTAGGTGAGGTTTGCACACACAATGAGATTTATCAAATCAAAAGGACATTTTGTGGCTCCTGATTGAGTCTGTATATTGGGCGTTTGAACCCTGGGTGTTAACCGATTGTGTTTGACTGCCGTTGTTCTGTCGAGATGACGTTCCTCGCGTAACTGCATATGTGTGCACTGAAAAAATTACTTGACGAAGTTCGCTTATTTTGATGGGCAAGTAAATGTATAAATTGTTCATCCGAACGTAGTAATGTATAAAATCTACTCACTATAAACCTGGAGCCTTTTTAACCTGGGGTTTGCTTATTTCGACAGGCAAAATATACATATACATACATTTATGCTCCTAACGTAAAATACAGAAAATGTTTTACTTACTAGGCTATAAATACACTGAAAATAATTAATAAATAAAAAAACATTGACGGAAAAAACAAACAAAAAAATGCGCATGCGCAGTTGGACGTCGAGCGAGTTACATCATCTCCCTGTGTGCAGCTGCGTGAGGCACCTCATCTCCACGGGTGACGTCTTCAAATCCGGGATAGAGCGATGTGCGCATGCGCAGTAGTGCGACGCACTTCATCTCGACGTTCGCCTCATCTCGACGGGACACCATTTCAGAAGCAGAGACGTTGCCGCCTCATAGAATTAAAACTCATTAATTGTAAATACTGGGCGAGTTTAAAGAGAGGTTTACATTGTGCTCTTTTCCTTTAAGAACAAATGTCTCCATGTAACAGGTAGACCAGTTTGTGCTTTTCTGCACTGAGCACAAAGTACATTTTCGTGCGACTCTTGATCATTACTGTCGTTGCAGTACTTTAAAGTACTTTTACGTGAAGGCTGCAATAAATTTCCTGAAACAAGGTATAAAAAGGTGCTTCTCAAATGTGTGTTCACTCCATGTTACACAAATGGGTGATTCTTAGACTACGGGCATTTATTATGTCCTTTGATCATATTGTATGAAAAACAGAAAAAAGGGGAAATTTCACACTTTTATAGTTATCTTTACAATGAAAGTGTGTTAAGAAATTTATTCTAGTAGTCTATGATGACTTTTTCACCTTTTTTCAGCATCATTATATGCAAATATTGCCTTTTTGTGCTTGTCCCACACCCAGACTTTTGATCTTCAATGATAAAAATGAATGGTAAAGAAACGTTTTTTCTAATGTTTTAAAATATCTCTGAATAAAATATCAGTAAAATAAGCAAAACATAATTGGGGTATTCAATGTCATACAACTGTTGTGATTTTTTTTTAAACAAAATGTAGTTGTCCCACACTATTGCCGTAATTTCCACCACAACACTGTAATGTCCCTTTAAACAGTTTGTATGAAAGATTGTTTGGGTAGTTTCTATGGAGATAAACAGTGACATCAGAGCACATGTATATAGCGCCAAATCACAACAAACAGTTGCCCCAAGGCACTTTATATTGTAAGGCAATGGTGTGGTGGAAATTACATTTACAAGGCCAATAGTGCCCATAGTTAAAGAATCACCCAAACATTTATTTTCAAAATGTATTTAAAAACACACTGCTTCATTTTCATTCTCACATGCATCAAACCTCAGAGTGCATTTTTCTTCAACAAACAAAAGCAAGACAGTCTGCTGCACTAACTGACCTTAAAGCCTGAAGCTACATAAAACATTAGTAGCTAAACATAACGTGTATAAAAGATAAGAATTACTGAAGGGAACTATAAACTAGATGTAAATAAATTCTGAAAAACACCCACCCATACTTGACTGTTTAAACTGAAATCATAAAAGTTAGGTAAAAATAAACTAGAGACATTCGTCACAAAATGCCCTGCACGCAGTACTATTTTCCATGTAAAGTGCAGTAATATGTACATGTGTGGGGTAGGTATTTGGTTGAACCCTCATGTGTTTGATGTAAACTGGGATACACAGTGGAAAAATTGGAGATTGACATTATATTTAGAGGATGTGGCCAACAGTGACCATAAAAGTCGGTAGCCTTCGAATAAATGCAACTATTGGTAATTTTTTAAAAGTAGGTCAAGGTCACTGGACTTCAAACCCATGTGTAGTACTCCTCCAAGGCATGTACCCACCAAATATGAAGTTTCTGTGAGCAATAGGTGCCGAGCTACGTTGCGGCAAAGGATTTGACAGTTGTGACCACTGGTGACCTTGATAAGTAGGTCAAGGTCACCAGCCTTCAAACCCATACGAAGTACTCCTCCAAGGCATGTACCCACCAAATATGAAGATTCTGTGAGCAATAGGTACTGAGGTACATTGCGGCAAACAAATTTCAGGTGAAGGATTTGACAGTTGTGACCACTGGTGACCTTGAAAAGCAGGTCAAGGTCACCAGCCTTCGAACCAATGCAAAGTACTCCTCCAAGGCATTACCCACCACATATGAAGTTTTTGCAAGCAATAGGTGTCGAGGTACATTGTGGAGAATAAATTTCAGGCGAAAGATTTGACAGTGGTGACCACTGGTGATCTTGAAAAGTAGGTCAAGGCCACCGACCCTAGAACCCATGCGAAGTACTCCTCCAAGGCATGTACCCATCAAACATGAAGTTTCTGTGAGCAACAGGTGCTGAGCTATGTTGCGGCAAAGGATTTGGCAGTTGTGACCATGGAAAGTAGGTCACGGTCACCGGCCTTCAAACCCATGTGAAGTACTCCTCCAAAGCATGTACCCACCAAATATGAAGTTTCTGCAAGCAATGTTGTGGCTAAGGATTTGACAGTTGTGACCATTGGTGACCTTCAAAAGTAGATCAAGGTCACTGGCCTTTGAACCCATGTGAAGTATTCCTCCAAGACATGTACCCACCAAATATGAAGTTTTTGCAAGCAATAGGTGACGAGCTACATTGCGGCGAATGAATTGCGGCCGGACAGATGGACAGACAGGCGAACAGACGGACAACCCGGATGCTATATGCCCCGCATAGCATCTGCAGTGATGCGGTCGCTGTATCAGACCGTCGTGGTGAAGAGAGAGCTGAGCAGGGGGGGGAAAGCTCTCGATATACCAATCGATCTACGTTCTGACCCTCACCGATGGTCATGAGATTTGGCTCATGACCGAAAGAACAAGATCGTGAGTACAAGCAGCCAAGATGAGTTTCCTCCGCAGGATGGCTGGACGCCAGATAGGGTGAGGAGCTTGGTCACTTGGGAGGAGCTCGGAGTCGAGCCGCTGCTCCTCCACGTCAAAAGGAGCCAGCTGAGGTGGCTCGGGCATCTTTTTCGAATGCCCCCTGGACGCCTCGCTAGAGAGGTGTCCTGGGCACGTCCCATCGGGAGGAGGCCCCGGGGAAGACCCAGGACACGCTGGAGGGACTATGTCTCGCAGCTGGCTTGGGAAGACCTTGGGGTTCCCCCGGAGGAGCTGGGGGAGGTGTGTGTGTGTGTGTGTGTGTGAATCGGGAAGTCTGGGCGGCTTTGCTTGTGCTGCTGCCCCCGTGACCCGACTTCGAATGAAGCAGAAGAAGATGGATGGATGGAAGAATGTTAAAACATTCATTATTTGCTTTATATAATGGCTAAAATAGATCCTTGTCATTTGATATTTTATTCATTTACAAACAACAGAAAAGGGACTTACATTTTGGTATTCCACTGCTGCTAAAGTACAAATTTTGACATGTAGTCCAGTGATGTTGTGCACTGACTTCGGACTTCCAAAAAAGACTGTGTAGTTTCTCATTCCAGCCAAAAATCACATCAGCTTTTCAGCTGAACAGCTCTTCATGCATCCAGACAGCTTACAGCGGAGTGGATTTTGTGTGTGTGTGTGTTGCAAGAATTAGCAGCGTCAGTCAGCTCAATCAAATCATGTCTCGTCAGTCGTCCCTCGCGCACGCACACACACACACACACGCAACCGGGTCGGCGCTTGTGTGCATGTGTACTACCAAAAACAAAGACTGTGTACATCCTCAGCGCAGAGAGAGAGAGAGATCACGTCAGAAATTAGTCCAGCTTTTCATTCTTTCTTCCTGCTAACAGCCTCCAGACAGCGTAGTGGCTTTGTTTTGTGTGCGTGCATGTACGTGTGCAGAGTGCAATGGTACCAAAAGTATGGAACCAAATTTGCACTCTAAATGGAACCAAACTACACTCTAAATGCAATGCAACACAACTAGGACATATTAATCCATGTCATGTGACATACAAAGCACCAATCAATTGACAAGGATCCACTCAGCCGTTATATAAAAACCAATCAACTGCTGTCCACTCAAAATCAACAAGCATACATTTGTTCCATAGGAATGTGTACATATGATATATATTTATTCTCTCTCTCTCTCTCTTTTTTTTTTTAATAAACACTGCCCTTCAAAAAATGTTTAAATACAAAGTGTGTTCCAGGCTCACAGATTCACAAATATTATGCCGTGGACACAAAAAGAATGAGGCAAACCTGTATAAAAGTTTGTGTGTAATCACACAAATACTCTGTATACTGAAACATACACACCATATATTAAAGATGTTAATATATTGACCTGGATGAATGTCTCAGATTGCTTTAGAGACACATTTTAAAATAAAATAAATGGGCACTCATCCCCATCAGACTTAAATGAGTATAAGCACAGTGCATCATCCAGCATCAGAATTTTTGAATCCCAACAGATGTCAGTTTTTGATACTGACAGTCTGACTTAATTATACATTTTTATCCGAAGCTACAGGAGGTGTACACACTTGTAATCTTCTTGGTCTCCATGCAACTATGTTCATGTATGTTAGCAAGATATTGTAAGAATGCGTAATCTGATTTTCATCAAGTCTGACACGTACACTGGGTCTATGGTTGGGAAAAATGTATACGATTTTGATTAACACTGGTGGATGATCAAGGTCAGAGGTTAAGGTGAAATTTTTAGCCCGATGCTAATATATAGCAGAATGGCAATTTTTTGGATATTTTATTGTTAGTGAATTCAACTGTTTAAAGTGTCCCTGCCACGCCATGATGTTTTTACATGTTCTTGAAGAATAAAAAAAGCTTTTTCCACATGCTGTCTTTGTTTTTTAAACCATAAAATTACACTGAACAAGGATTTAGAAGTTTCGTTACTCATCTGAGAATTTGAACTGACCGCCTCCGAGTTGACCTACTTTTTCGCTGCAACGGATGTGACGTCATTCGAGTAAATGTGTCACAGCGCGGCTGTTTACCAATACGGCAGACATGGACAGTGAAGCGATAGTGCACGATTATTTAAGTGACATAGACTGTTTTTGAAGAAGATGAGGAAGTTTCTGATGAAGAGATTAACGGTGTAAATAATGAGCGGCTCCAAACCGTGTATGTTCCAGCCGAACACGACAGAAAGAGGATGAAGTGCAGCTGTCAGCTGACAGCAGCAGCGTTGAGGAGGACGACGACACAGAATGGTTTGTTCACTCACCACCTTTTCGTATAAATGGTCATTTATTCCTGGAATGGTGTGTTTGTGTATGACAATTATTTGAGCAGTACTGCGTGCTTAAATTCAGGAGTTTGTTCTAAAATAACTGAAAATAAAGTTTCTGTACATTCTGTATATATTTAATCATTTATAAGTCAGTTTCTTGTGATTGCTAATTCTTCAATTTTTATTCAAAGCAAATGATTGCTAATCTTTATCTGAAAAGCTGTAGACCCAAATGGGATGGGGGAAGATTTCTAAATAAAAGAAAATTTTACTTCTATAGCTGTTGTCAAATTTTATCAGGCATAATATTGTAGAAAAATGTTTATGCTAAATGGAGTTAACTGTTTAAAATACACATACAGAACATCTGTAATCATAAATTGTATCACATCTAATCTACTTTAAATGAACATAAGTCTGAACAAAAAAACAGGCTGTTCAGTTTACATGCATATGTATATTTGGAAAACACAAAAATGTCAATGTTCTGTTTTTTCCAGGTGTTCATGTGAACAGTCAGCTGATGCCACTTGTGATCGAGTCTCCGTCACATATCAGGGTCAGCTTTGCAGGTAAGTTGTCTATGTTATCTCCATAACACCCTACCTTTGAAACAGCATTCTGTTATGTACATAAACTATTTTATTTATTTTTTTTTTTTTATTTTGTTTTAACTTTGGTGGCAACCCTTCATTTTAATGAAAATGCAGGGAGACAACAAAAGCAGACAAAGCAAGAGAGACCAAGGTTCAGAATATACTTTCCTTAGTGTAAAAGAGGATTCACAGTGAGAAAGTTAGCCACATATCCAACATGTGATATGTGGAAAATGAAAGGAAAAAAAAAAAAGTTATTTGTATATTTTAATATAGCATGATAAAATGAATAAAAATACAATTTCACATAAGTTTCACATTGTTTAATTCAAATGAGAAGTGTTTTACAATTTGTTAAAAAAAACATTTTATTCAGTCTCTGTGAGTGACATAGCAAAAGAGGTTCTTCAGATCTGCAAAACACCAAACTGACCAGAAATGCCCACCAGTGATCGTACTCCACTGAGCAGCCAACGTGAACGGACGAAGCTGAGGCTGCCAAGTGGACCAGGTACCACCGATGAGCCCAACCCCTCACTCCAGAGGAGGAAACTGGAAGCCAGTGTAGTCGGATGATGGTGATGGAAAAGTACTCCTCATTTTGAATACAACACAAGCTGGTTGTGGCACCCTTCTGTGCCTTCCCAAGTGTCCCCAGCACAACGGCACAAATTGCCGATATGCGATATGATGATACTTTCTGCAACAAAAAATAGCATGGATTTATGTTCAAAACAACAGTTCATTCTTTTTATATTTTAATATTTTTTACTTTTTCTATAAACCATGTAAATGAAACTTTTTAACTATTTCATGTGCTGACTCATACTGTGGAACATCATGTAGGCATAGTGTGCCACTCTGAGAACATCTGCATCCAAGCTTCCTCATCTTCTTCAAAAACAATCGATATGTCACATAAATCTTCGCTATAATCATGCACTATGCCTTCGCTGTCCGTGTCTGCCGTATTGGTAAACAGAGCAACACATTTACTCGAATGACATCACATCCGTTGCAGCGAAAAAGTAGGTCAACTCTGAGGCGGTAAATTCAAATTCTCAGATGAGTAACGAAACGTCAATCCTTGTTCAGTGTAATTTTATGGTAAAAAAAAACAAAAAAAAAACAAACAAAGACAACATGTGGAAAAAGCTTTTTTTTTATTGTTGAAGAATATGTAAAAACGTCATGGCGTGGCAGGGACCCTTTAAGAACCTTTGCAGTGTTTTCTCTACATACCCGATACTTTACAATTTCAGTCTGGCATTGCTGTGCTCTCTGAGCACACATTTTATTTTGATATCTTTGAAAAGTTCACACTAGTGAAGGTCCTCAGCTTTGTTTGTTCTATATGGCTGAGAACAGCAAACTGTCTCAGTATGGAAAAGACATATGACTGGAAAATAAATGTATATACACAATATTAGGTAACATGTTTTCTCTCACAGACATTCCTGCCCAAAGCCTCAAACTTATGTATCTGCAGGTATTTGTTCAGTAAAGCAAAAACACATTAAAGCAACTGCAGATGCCTTCAGGGACATCTATGTACATGCAACATCCTGTTGAGTTGGAGGCTGTACTAACTAGCACAGAGATTGTTCTCCAGCATGGTGAGAGTTCCTCCATAGTCAAACATCTGTTGTGTGTTGTACAGTGTATGACGAGGGCACTTAGGCTCCAGACACAAGATTAAAAAACAAAAACACCATACTGGCCAAGTTCCGGTGGTCCCACGCTTTAGTCAGGTCATCTCTCAGATTTCTTCTAAGGAGACGTCGTCTACCCACGGCATGTCGTCCTATCTGTGTACCAAATTGTCCATGTCATTCAATAGGTAAATGTCCGTGTGCTGGGACAGTCCCAGTCGTATCTGAAAAACAGAGGAGGCATGGACTTTCTTTAAGCACAACTCCTGAACTCAGTATACAACTAAAATAATTAGGGTTTTTTTTCCCCCACAAGGGGTGCTTAAATATATATCAAAGTATTTTTCACATTATTTTACATTATTGTTCTTGTTCTGTCTCACAGGTTTAGAAAAAAGTTTGATCAAACAAAGCGCCAGTCTCTCAGCAACTTCTCAGACAAAGGAATTCCGACGAGGGGCTGGACGACTCCTCCCACAAGGAGTGCTCACAGGTGAATGACGTCACCGACAGGCGTGGAAAAACTCACGCATGCGCACGAGGGTTCAAGCATGTCTGACGTAAAAACATATGAATGAAATCCATATAGTTTTTGAAAAAAATAAAAAGGACCTATACTTTATTGACAGCCCTCATATCTTTGTTTTGTAATTTATAATGGCTTCATTTAATGCTCATATCAGGGAATTGATTAAGAAATTGAAGTCGTATCAATTTTATTTTAGAAACAAATCTTGTTTTTCAAGTCATGTAAGGAAAAAAAAGGCTGTTTTTCTGCAACCTTTTTTTCTTTGCTCGATTATGGTGAGGTTTGCCTCAGCTCAGGCACTGCCTGCATGCTTTCGATTCTTTTTATCATGAAGATTTATTATTCATGACTAATTCTGTAGTGAGTACTCATCGTTATACTTCATATGATCACAGTGGCTGGCCCTCACTGACTGTGTAGGCTAATACAGTGCTACATTTTAATTTACAAATCAGTCTTGGGTGTTTTGCCTTCTTACATATGTGACTTGAAGATGTCATTCTGGAAATTACAGTCTATATTCAAACTTGTACCTTGTTTATGTGCCCCAGGTTCACACAGACAGGATGGGGGGGGGGGGGGGGGGGGTGTGTGTGTGTGCAGCTTTGCTGCTCCCAGTGACTGGAATAGGTAACCTTACTAACTGGCGGTTAGTAAGGTTAGATCTTACTTGTGTTAAGTGCCTTGAAGCAACTCTTGTGATTTGGCACTACATAAATGAAAATAAATTGAAATTGAAAACTGAAACAGACAGTAAAACCCCCTTTACACTGGGACGGGGTCTGTCCAGTGGTCCTTGTGCAGTCATGAAATCTCATTGAACGTGACATGAAGCCAAAGAGGCGCTCAGCTGCCACCAGGACCCTACAAGGTCCGCTCAGTATCCTCTCACAAACTGCCATGACCACAATGGTCACCGTGAGGTATGAAGCTGCACAGGATTTCGTCAGAAGAGCCGTCAAGCCCGTAACAATGTACAAATACAACACAGACCACCCCATGACCCCCTACGGCCATGCAAAGACCACAGCAAACAGATCATCCACTGCAACATGACTGGAGTGATGTGTTTGAACATGAAGTTAGAAAAACAAAAAAAGAAGAGTAATATTTCAATATCACAGCAAACAGGTGCACAATAATCGGAGCTGTGTGCTGTGATTTTTATAAATAAAGTTCATTTTATAAAGTGCTGTTATAAAGCACCAAATGAGTTCTTTGTCAGCTGACGTCTGCAGAGTTCATCAGAAACTTTTGCGTGTGTTCAAATTTATGCATAGAGCTTTGTCTAATTTTCTGTAGATGATGGTTCATTCTGGGCTTCTAAAAGCACCGGTGTCATTTCAGCATGAGCGGGCATATGCAGCTCAGCTGTCACCAAAAGTGCGCTTCATGTCAGACACATCAGACAAGAAATCTGAGCCCCAATTACTGTTATGACGACAAGCTGCAGCACTAACTACTGTAAAAACCTCTCACCATGGAAGACAAAACCAGCTAAATATTAAATGAATCACTTTTTCCACATTTCTGTACGTGTACATTCAGTTTGGATTATGTATGTGTTCCCCATTCCCACTGCACCAACATCACCTGCCTGAAATGCCATGCGTGGAACGTTTTAATGTATACAACCCCAATTCCAATGAAGTTGGGACATTGTGTAAAATGTAAATAAAAACAGAATAAAATGATTTGCAAATCCTATCAACCTATACTGAATTGAATACACCACAAAGACGAGAAATTTAATGTTCAAACTGATAAGTTTTATTGTTTTTGTGCAAATGTTTCAGATTTCAGACAACTTTATTGATCCCAAAAAAGGGCAATTGCGTTTACACTAATTAATTCACAATTATTACTTGTTTACCGTAATACTGGCATACATCAAAATTAAAGACAACACATATACATTTGACATTGTTTATGTGCTCTAAACTTGAAGCAGTCCATCATCCGAATTGAGGCAAAGTGGGTGAAGGCAGCAGCAGGAGGGGCCCGCGCCACCCAGCCTGGGGGTTGAAGGCTGCAGCAGTAAAAACTGCGCTGCCTTCGACGTGGCAAGGAAGAAGCCAGGGTGAGGGGAGTGGAGAGATGGGGGGGTAACAGGGATGGAGGGAGGGAGACGTGTCGTGTGCAGATGAGTTAAATTTCTGTCAATTTCTGTCTGTCCGTGTCAAATCAAATCAGTTTTATTTATATAGCGCCAAATCACAACAAACAGTTGCCCCAGGGCGCTTTATATTGTAAGGCAAAGCCATACAATAATTATGGAAAAACCTCAACGGTCAAAACGAACCCCTGTGGGCAAGCACTTGGCGACAGTGGGAAGGAAAAACTCCCTTTTAACAGGAAGAAACCTCCAGCAGAACCAGGCTCAGGGAGGGGCAGTCTTCTGCTGGGACTGGTTGGGGCTGAGGGAGAGAACCAGGAAAAAGACATGCTGTGGAGGGGAGCAGAGATCAATCACTAATGATTAAATGCAGAGTGGTGCATACAGAGCAAAAAGAGAAAGAAACACTCAGTGCATCATGGGAACCCCCCAGCAGTCTAAGTCTATAGCAGCATAACTAAGGGATGGTTCAGGGTCACCTGATCCAGCCCCAACTATAAGCTTTAGCAAAAAGGAAAGTTTTAAGCCTAATCTTAAAAGTAGAGAGGGTTTCTGTCTCCCTGATCAGAATTGGGAGCTGGTTCCACAGGAGAGGAGACTGAAAGCTGAAGGCTCTGCCTCCCATTCTACTCTTACAAACCCTAGGAACTACAAGTAAGCCTGCAGTCAGAGCGAAGCGCTCTATTGGGGTGATAAGGTACTATGAGGTCAATAAGATAAGATGGGACCTGATTATTCAAAACCTTATAAGAAGAAGAATTTTAAATTCCCTTCTAGAATTAACAGGAAGCCAATGAAGAGAGGCCAATATGGGTGAGATATGCTCTCTCCTTCTAGTCCCTGTCAGTACTCTAGCTACAGCATTTTGAATTAACTGAAGGCTTTTCAGGGAACTTTTAGGACAACCTGATAATAATGAATTACAATAGTCCAGCCTAGAGGAAATAAATGCATGAATTAGTTTTTCAGCATCACTCTGAGACAAGACCTTTCTAATTTTAGAGATGTCCGTGTGTGTGTAAAGTCTGATGTTGCTAGGCAACAGCAGGCTGGGGGAGGGGGATAGATGAGAAGGGGGAGCCAAATTCCAAAGGCCGTAGATCCTTCTGGGGGAAGAGCAGGGAATTTTGTCTTCAGGAGCTGATAAGGCTGCCATGTTGATGTTTGGCGGAGAGATACAGAATTCTATTTACTGCACCGAAGAATATTCTCCGGTCCTCAGCAGTACATTCCTTTGCAATGCAGCAATTTGCTCCGAGATTGAATCCATTTTGCGTTTGAGTTCAAGAGTTCACGCAGTCTGAGATTCCACAGCATTGCCCAACTCAATCATGACGGACTAATGAAGGAACGGAATTTTGGAAGAAGCCATCCTGCTAACATTCCTGTGGGTCAGGGCAGCGCACCATCCAATCAGCACCAAACCTCCCACCATAAAAGCGAATAGGAATGAATCCTCAACGTCTTCCACAGAGAGTGGAGCCACATGTCACACTCCATTCTCTCAGGTGTCGAGAGCATAGCCCGCTGGGTAGGTTCCATCAGGGCACGCAGGGTTCCCCAACCCTGATCTCCTTGTCGAAAACAAATGGTGTCAATGGCGTCGAGAGACCAGCTGATCAATTGCATACTTAATCCAAATCATAATTTGAAGAATTCAGTCTGGTGAAGCTGGGACTTTGAAGGTCAGAGCAGAGATAGAGAGCAGAAAGGAGGAGAGGAGAAGGGAGGAATGCGACCGTCCTTGCCGGAGTCCCAAACTGAAGAATATTTGCTCATTTTGAAGTGGATTCCTGCAACATGTTTCAAAAAAGTTGGGACAGTGGTATGTTTACCACTGTGTTATATATACCTTTATTTAACCAGGTAAAAAAACTCATTGAGATTAAAACCTCTTTTTCAAGAGTAACCTGGCCAAGATGGCAACACAAAAGCAAAGTAGTTACATCAAACACAAAACACACACATTCAAAAAACAGAATTGCAATACATAGTTACAAAATGCAATTACACAGTCCAATTGTCCTTAACTCTCTGTCCTTTATGACTGTTTTAAATTCTCCAAAAGTTACAAGATGTGTCAATTTGAGGTCCTTGTGCAAAATGTTCCATGTGGACGGGGCAGCAACTTTAAAAGCCTTTTTGCCCAATTCAGTTCTGACTCTTGGGACCTGCATCAGTATAACATCCTGAGAGCACAGGCCATAAGCGCTGAGGTTTCTACACATATATGAACACAAATATGAAGGCAGAAGTCCAAGAATACATCTATAGATAAAAATAAGCCAAAGAGAGCGTCTACGAACAGACAAGGATGAACAATGTGCAGCGGCATATAATGAGCAGTGATGTACACGATAACTGCAGCCAGTAATAAAAGGTATTGCACAATGGTATACAGCATCCAGTTTCAATAAAAACTGATGAGGAGCATTCATAAAAAGCAAGTCTCCATAGTCTAACAAGGGCAGAAAGACTGTGGTGATCAGTTTTTTTCTAGCTTGCAACGAAAAACATGATTTATTTCTAAAAAAGAAACCCAGTTTCAATTTCAGTTTAAAAACAAGTTTATCAATATGCGATTTAAAAGACAAGTTCTCATCAATTAAAATGCACAAGTATTTGTAAGATGTGACCGTTTCAATTTCTGCTCCGTAAATGATTGACAACTTAGAAAGGGGAAATGGAAGCTGCTTGCCATTTAAAAACAGCATAGTCTTGTCTGCATTCAGCACCAACTTGACCCGTTTCAAACAGAGCTGAACAGTGTCAAAGGCTGACTGCAGCCATTCGAGTGATTTTAAGGCTGAGGAAGCAAAACAGTAAATTACAGTGCCATCAGCATAAAAATGTGATGCAGCATCAGACAAATCATCGCAAAGATTATTTACATAAATTGTAAACAACAAAGGCCCCAGTATAGAACCTTGAGGTATTCCCTTTTGCACGGGGAGGAAAGAAGAAAAAGACCCAGCAGCCTGAACACACTGCGTTCTCTCTGATAAATAACTGGAGAACCAGTTTAAGACCCGGTTAGATAACCCAATCTATGCAAGATAACGGTTAGATAACTCTACTATGCAAAGCAAAAGCTATACGAGGTCTGTTAGAAAAGTATCCGACCTTTTTATTTTTTTCAAAAACCATATGGATTTGAATCACGTGTGATTGCATCAGACAAGCTTGAACCTTCGTGCGCATGCGTGACTTTTTTCACGCCTGTCGGTTGCGTCATTCGCCTGTGAGCAGGCTTTGTGTGAGCACTGGTCCACCCTCTCGTCGTTTTTTTTTTATTGCGAATAAATGTCTGAACGATTTGGAGCTTTGCTGCATCAATTTTTTCCAGAAACTGTGACAGACCTCCAGGTGGACACCGTTCGGAAAATTAATATGGCTTTCAGGGATGATTTTATGGGGAATATACAGATTAAGGAGTGTTACTGCCGCTTTAAGGACGGCCCACAACTGCTGAGAGCGCGGCGCGCTCCCAGCGCCAATCGACATGCTCAGACCCCGCTGAAACAACCAGATCATTTCCAACGTGAAGGCTTTGTTGATCTGGGACCTCGTCTGACTTTCACAAAAAGGCAGAAGTCGTGGACATCAGCACTTTTTCAGCACATTCCACTGTTACAGGAGTTTTTTTCATGGAAAGAAAAGTGGAGGGACGCGCCACGGAGCCGTTCATTACGCGGGACAAAACCACCTCGGTGTTGGTCTCACAGGACGGCTTTCAGGTGGATTTCAGATGGATTCCAGTTGCTTTTCAGTCGTGTGATTATCCGATTGTGATTGTGCATGAGCTGGACATGCCCCAACATGTCCTGGAAGGCTTCATCACGGCGTTGCTTTGCGCCATGCGGCTCCACCACGACGCGCGGAACTCTGCCGCACGTCTGTCTCAATGTGCCGAAAAAATGCAGATGTCCACGTCTTTTCACAATTCCTGTGCTAGTCAGACAACATACCGGATCAAGACAGCGTCCAGTTTAGAAATGAACGGCACATTCCACTGTTACAGGAGTTTTTGTCATGGAAAGAGGAGCTGCTGCACCGTGCGTCACGGTGGAGCCGCATGGCGCAAAGCAACGCCGTGATCAGTTTGAACATTAAATATCTTGTCTTTGTGGTGTATTCAACTGAATATGGGATGAAGAGGATTTGCAAGTCATTGTATTCTGTTTTTATTTACATTTTACAAAACGTCCCAACTTCATTGGAATTGGGGTTGTACATACAACCCCTGGAAAAATTATGGAATCACCGGCCTCGGAGGATGTTCATTCAGTTGTTTAATTTTGTAGAACAAAAGCAGATCACAGACATGACACAAAACTGAAGTCATTTCAAATGGCAACTTTCTGGCTTTAAGAAACACTATAAGAAATCAGGAAAAAAATATTGTGGCAGTCAGTAACGGTTACTTTTTTAGACAAGAGGGAAAAAAAATATGGAATCACTCAATTCTGAGGAAAAAATTATGGAATCATGAAAAACAAAAGAACGCTCCAACACATCACTAGTATTTTGTTGCACCACCTCTGGCTTTTATAACAGCTTGCAGTCTCTGAGGCATGGACTTAATGAGTGACAAACAGTACTCTTCATCAATCTGGCTCCAACTTTCTCTGATTGCTGTTGCTAGATCAGCTTTGCAGGTTGGAGCCTTGTCATGGACCATTTTCTTCAACTTCCAAAGATTTTCAATTGGATTAAGATCTGGACTATTTGCAGGCCATGACATTGACCCTATGTGTCTTTTTGCAAGGAATGTTTGAAAAATGATTTCATCATCCCCAAACATCCTTTCAATTGATGGGATAAGAAAAGTGTCCAAAATATCAATGTAAACTTGTGCATTTATTGATGATGTAATGACAGCCATCTCCCCAGTGCCTTTACCTGACATGCAGCCCCATATCAAACTGTGGAAATTTACATGTTCTCTTCAGGCAGTCATCTTTATAAATCTCATTGGAACGGCACCAAACAAAAGTTCCAGCATCATCACCTTGCCCAATGCAGATTCGAGATTCATCACTGAATATGACTTTCATCCAGTCATCCACAGTCCACAATTGCTTTTCCTTAGCCCATTGTAACCTTGTTTTTTTTTTCCTGTT
Source organism: Thalassophryne amazonica (assembly GCF_902500255.1). Classification (NCBI taxonomy): domain Eukaryota; kingdom Metazoa; phylum Chordata; class Actinopteri; order Batrachoidiformes; family Batrachoididae; genus Thalassophryne; species Thalassophryne amazonica. Next base: position 76,826,932 of record NC_047105.1, on the reverse strand, counting down.
TAGGTGTTAATGATGGCTTTCGTTTAGCTTTTCTGTATGTAAATCCAATTTCCTTTAAGCAGTTTCTTACAGTTCAGTCACAGACGTTGACTCCAGTTTCCTCCCATTCGTTACTCATTTGTTTTGTTGTGCATTTTCGATTTTTGAGACATATTGCTTTAAGTTTTCTGTCTTGATGCTTTGATGTTTTCCTTGGTCTACCAGTATGTTTGCCTTTAACAACCTTCCCATGTTGTTTGTATTTGGTCCAGAGTTTAGACATAGCTGACTGAACAACCAACATCTTTTGCAACAGTGCGTGATGATTTACCCTCTTTTAAGAGTTTGATAATCCTCTCCTTTGTTTCAATTGACATGTCTCATGTTGGAGCCATGATTCATGTCAGTCCACTTGGTGCAACAGCTCTCCAAGGTGTGATTATTCCTTTTTAGATGCAGACTAACGAGCAGATCTGATTTGATGCAGGTGTTAGTTTTGGGGATGAAAATTTACAGGGTGATTCCATAATTTTTTTCCTCAGAATTGAGTGACTCCATATTTTTTTTTCCACTCTGCTTGGTCTAAAAAAGTAACCGTTACTGACAGCCACAATTTTTTTTCCTGATTTCTTATAGTGTTTCTTAAAGCCAGTAAGTTGCCATTTGAAATGACTTTAGTTTTGTGTCATGTCTGTGATCTGCTTTTTTTCTACAAAATTAAACAACTGAATGAACATCCTCCGAGGCCGGTGATTCCATAATTATTGCCAGGGGTTGTAAGTACATTAAGTTCATTGTGGACTCATGACAGTTTTGTCCTTTTTCCATGAATTGTATAATCCAGAGTTTGACTCACAGAGTTCAGTGTGGAGCTCCGTTTAAAAGATTCAAAAATGAGTTTTCTGAAGAGGACAGCAGTCAGACTTTTTCAGTCCCTGCAATGGTTTTTTAAAAAATCTGTTTTTATTTTTCATGGCTGTCAGTTGTTTTCCAGACAAAGTAAGTACAGTGAAAGGTGTTATTTGTATTGTGACGTCATTTTTCTGCAGATTTAGGTGATGCTGCCCGTGAATGACGGGGAAACGCACATGCACACATGATAAATCAAAAAAGATAAATCCAAACTAACGAGCATGAAAAATTAACCATTTAATATTTACCTTGTTTTGCCCACTGTTAGTTAGTGCTTTTATTTCAAGCAAGTGCAGGCCAAACAAAACTGTAACAGAAGTTAAGTCCAAAATTGAATTAAATGTGAACTTAAATCAGACAACACAACAATAGCAATATTGCAATGATGCTTGAAATAGAGTGGGGAGAAGTAAAACTTATTAAACTCCACCCCAATTTACAAAATAACACAAAAACAAAAACAGTCGCTTCCTTATCATTCCAGAAAACCTCATAAACAACCACTCTGAATCTTATGCACATGTGCAAAATCACACATACATAATAACTTTTATCTTATATACAGACATTACCACAGGTAACAATGTTTTTTTCCCCCCCCCCCAATACAAACAACGGTAATGTAAATACCATGAGGGTAAAGCCTGGGTCCCAGCGAATAATGAGCCACGCAGCATGTTTTCTTTGCTATGAGAGGGTTTCTTCAACTGTCATGGGAGTTTCGTGACTGAGTCGCTCTTAGAGGCATTGTCTTCAGTTAACGAGGCTCCTCTCTGAGCATGGCGTTAATTTCAAGAAGTTCAAAATTGAGCAACAACAGCGTGGTGCAGTTTGTGTATGAGTTACTGCGACGACTTAGAGGCATTTGCCTTCTTGCGCACACAATTCCACCTGCTCTGTGCGCTGGACGCTGTATATAAAACTATTTTGTAGCGGATTAATCATTTTCTGCCAAACCTTGGATGCTGAAAACACATCTAATCGCTTCTGGAATCACAGAGGACTGTTTCATCTAGACGCTTTTTTCCCCTCTCTTTCCTGCTCCATATGAAATGTATTTTGAACAGCTTCAGGTAACTATTTTTAATGTTTTTATAGCTTGATAAAACAGTTCCTAGCTGTAAAGGTATGTCTATAGTTGATTTAATATCTTGTGAATGGATCACATGAGCTCCGCTGTGTGTGCGCGCACTGCGCACCGACTCATCACACTCCAAAGGAGCATTTAGGCAGAACGCCAGCTCACGAAAGAGTGATTTTTCAGTCAATATTTGACAAACACAAAGTTAAAATTTGCATGACTGTGTGGAAGTGGATGTGTGTTTAAAGCCACGGAAGAAATAACTCCAGTGAAGCCGCTAAAAGCAGAGTAGAGCTGTGCAGCCACATACAGTAGTGTTCAGAATAATAGTAGTGCTATGTGACTAAAAAGATTAATCCAGGTTTTGAGTATATTTCTTATTGTTACATGGGAAACAAGGTACCAGTAGATTTAGTAGATTCTCACAAATCCAACAAGACCAAGCATTCATGATATGCACACTCTTAAGGCTATGAAATTGGAAAAAAAAAAAGTAGAAAAGGGGGTGTTCACAATAATAGTAGCATCTGCTGTTGACGATACAAACTCAAAACTATTATGATCAAACTGCTTTTTTTAGCAATCCTGTGAATCACTAAACTACAGTAGTATTTGGTTGTATAACCACAGTTTTTCATGATTTCTTCACATCTGCGAGGCATTAATTTTGTTGGTTTGGAACCAAGATTTTGCTCGTTTACTAGTGTGCTTGGGGTCATTGTCTTGTTGAAACACCCATTTCAAGGGCATGTCCTCTTCAGCATAAAGCAACATGACCTCTTCAAATATTTGGACATATCCAAACTGATCCATGATATCTGGTATGCGATATATAGGCCCAACACCATAGTAGGAGAAACATGCCCATATCATGATGCTTGCACCACCATGCTTCACTGTCTTCACTGAACTGTGGCTTGAATTCAGCTTGGGGGTCGTCTCACAAACTGTCTGCGGCCCTTGGACCCAAAAAGAACAGTTTTACTCATCAGTCCACAAAATATTCCTCCATTTCTCTTTAGGCCAGTTGATGTGTTCTTTGGCAAATTGTAACCTCTTCTGCACGTCTTTTATTTAACAGAGGGACTTTGCGGGGATTCTTACAAATAAATTAGCTTCACACAGGCGTCTTCTAACGTTCACAGCACTTACAGGTAACTTCAGACTGTCACTGATCATCCTGGAGCTGATCAATGGGTGAGCCTGTCATTCTGGTTATTCTTCTATCCATTTTGATGGTTTTCCATTTTCTTCCATGCGTCTTTTTTTTTTTGTCCATTTTAAAGCACTGGAGACCATTGTAGATGAACAGCCTATCATTTTTTGCACCTGCGTATAGGTTTTCCCCTCTCCAATCAACTTTTTAATCAAACTACGCTGTTCTTCTGAACAATGTCTTGAACATCCCATTTTCCTCAGGCTTTCAAAGAGAAAAGCATGTTCAACAGGTGCTGGCTTCATCCTTAAATAGAGGACATCTGATTCACACCTGTTTGTTCCACAAAACTGACGAACTCACTGACCGAATGCCACACTACTATTATTGTGAACACCCCCTTTTCTACTTTTATTTTTTACTAATAGCCCAATTTCATGGCCTTAAGAGTGTGCATATCATGAATGCTTGGTCTTGGATTTGTGAGAATCTACTGAATCTACTGGTACCTTGTTTCCCATATAACAATAAGAAATATACTCAAAACCTGGATTAATCTTTTTAGTCACATAGCACTACTATTATTCTGAACACTACTGTAGAAGGAGAGCGCTTTTGAAGGCATAACATAAAATTAGAAGTTACATCACAGTGACTTGTAAGCTGTGGAAGAAAGAAATATATATATTTATAATTTTTTTTTTTTTAAGTGATACACAGGTGTATATAATTAAAGGGGCCACTTCATTCTGTATGCAGAACGGCACCGCGCGCAAAAGAGCAATTTTGCAGAAATAAACGGACGAACACAAAGTTTAAAGTGGGATCACAGTGTGAAGATGACTGTGTCTAAAGCCAGAGAAAAAATAAAGCCAGCAAGCCACAGATGGAAAGGAAGCCAGTGAGAAGGCACAGAGGCAGATGTCCATGAATGAAGAACAGCGCATGCAAAAGAGCGATTTTGCAGAAATAAACAGACAAATATAAAGTCTAAAGTGGGATCATGGTGTGAAAATGACTGTTTAAAGCCAGGGAAAAAAATAAAACCAGCAAGCCACGGATGGAAAGGAAGACAGTGAGAAGGAGCATAGAGAGAATGTCCATGAATGGAGAACAGCAGCGCGCGCGCACAAAAGAGATTTTGCATAAATAAACGGTCAAACAAAATTTAATGTGGGATCATGGTGTGTGTGTTTAAAGTCAGGGAAAAAAATAAAGTCAGTGAGCCGCGGAGCCAGTGAGGAGCACATAGGTGGCTGTCCAGGAGCCCTTGGTTCAGTTCTAGCTGGTCTGGTGCATTACAGGTGGACAGCAGCCTAACGCACAATTGCAGTACTGTACTGGAGCGTCTATTTTTGGACTGCATTTAAAAAAAATGTGATATCTTTAAATGCTGCTGTGAATCTGTAAGTTGAAAGCCCACACTTTAAAGGGACCAGGTGTGGGAGGGCTGGAGGTTTGGACCAAACCCATCATGCCTAACCGTGTGGCAACATTGCGTTATCACAGTGCTACGTGGCTTAGTGTGGCTGATGCGAGCCATTTGAGGCTCTAATGACAGGTCGGTCGTGGCTCACTAGAGGCTGCTACGTGGCACATGCAGGGTACAGAGAGGTACATAGAGACACCTTCATAGCAGATGCGTGATAGATGAAAATGTGGGTTATTCTTCAAATAATCGCTGACACACCCATGTGTGGCTCATTATTCATGGCTTATTATTCGGTGGGACCCAGGCTTTACCAAATAATGAAGGCTGAAGAAGGAGCCACGCATGGGTGTGGGGTGATTTGAAGAATGACCCACGTTTTCATCTATCATGTATCCACTATGTGCCTCTCTGTACCCCGCATATGCCACGTAGCATCCTCTAGTGAGCCACGACCACCTGTCATTATAGCCTCGAATGGCTTGCATCAGCCACACTAAGCCACGTAGTGCCATGATAACGCCATGATAATGCCATGTTCGCACACGTTTAGGCATGAGTTTGGTCCAAACCTCCAGCCCTCCCACACCTGGTCCCTTTAAAGTGTGGGTTTTCAATTCACAGATTCACAGCAGCATTTAAAGATGTCCCTTTTTTTTTTTTTTTTTTTTTTTTTTTTTTTTTTTAAACGCAGTGCAAAAATAGACACTCCATCACAGTTCCGCAGTTGTGCGCTGTGCGCCAGGCTGCTGTCCACCTGTAATGCATCAGACCAGCTAGACCCGAACCACAGGTTCCTGGAGAGCCGCCTCTGTGCTCCTCGCTGGCTGCGTGGCTCTCTGGCTTTTTTTTTTTGCGGCTTTAAACACACAAAACTTTGTTTGTCCGTTTATTTCTGCAAAAGCGCTCTTTTGTGCGCGCGCTGCTGTTGTCCTTTCATGGACAGCTGCCTCTCTGCTCTTTCTAAGTAGCTTCCTTTCCATCCGTGGCTTGCTGGCTTTGTTTTTTCCCTGGCTTTAAACAATCATTTTTACAACGTGAATCCACTTCTGACTGTGTTCATCCGTTTATTCCTGCAAAAGCGCTCTTTTGCGCGCGGTGCCGTTCTGCATACAGAATGAGGTGGCCGTTTTATTATATACACCTGTGGATCATTTTATATATTTCTTTATTTCTTCCGCAGCTTACAAGTCACCATGATACAACTTTTAACTTTGTGTTATGTCTTCAAAATCGGTCTTTTGCGCACTCTCCACCTGTGTTGCCGCACAGCTCCTGCTCTTAGCTGCTCCACTGGAGTTATTATCTTCCATGGCTTTAAACACACATCCACTTTCACGCAGTCACCCAAATTTTAACTTTGTGTTCGTCCAATGTTGACTGAAATATCACTCTTTTGTGAGCTGGCGTTCTGCCTAAATGCTCGTTTGAAGCGTGATGATGAGTCACTGCCTCAATGCGCACACACAGCGGAGCTCATGTGATCCATTAATTCCAGAAGTGATTAGAGGTGTTTTCAGCATCCAAGGTTTGACAGAAAATGATTAATCCGCTACAAAGTAATTATTTTATATAGAGTCCAGCGCACAGAGCAGGTGAAATTTTGTGCGCAAGAGGAGAGCCCTCCAAAAATAGCCTCTCAGGTCCTGCCTCAGTGCGCATACACAGCGGAGGTCATGTGATCCATTAACAAGATATTAAATCAACTTACTTTTACATACAGCAGACAACATACAGACATACTTTTACAGCTAGGAACTGTTTTATCAAGCTATAAAAAAAACATTAAAAATAATTACCTTAAGCTGTTCAAAATACATCCCACATGGAGCAGGAAAGAGAGGAAAAAAAGTGTCCAGATGAAACAGTCCTCTGTGATGCCAGAAGTGATTAGAAGTGTTTTCAACATCCAAGGTTTGCCAGAAAATGATTAACCCACTACAAAATATATAGAGTCCAGCGCACAGAGCAGGTGCAATTGTGTGCGCAAGAGGAGGAGCCACTCCAAAAATAGCCTCTCAGGTCCTGCGAAGATGCCAGGCGCACGGATAATGGACTTTTTGCAGACTCGTAAGCACCACGCAAATGCCTCTAAGCCGTCGCAGTAACTCGAACACAAACTGCGCCACGCTGTTGCTAAATTTTGAAACATCTTGAAATTAGCGCCACGCTCAGAGGAGCCTCGTTAACTGAAGATAATGCCTCTAAGAGCCACTCTGAGCCACTATAATGCCACGATAGCTCACGAAAAAAAAAAAAAAAAAACAGGGTGCGTGGCTCCTTCATTCGGTGGGACCGAGGCTTAAGTAACAGTGATGATCTGATACCAACAATGATAAAAGGAATACTGTAAGGGTAAGTAACATCTAATTTGACACAAACAACATAATACAGTCAATCCTCACTATCTGTATATTGTGACCAGATATTTTGTTTGTAAAATTTAACCTGAGGGATGCAATGACATTGTTTTAGTTCAAGCCCCAGACTGTTCCACAACTCAACACCGTGTACAGACAAAAAATCTTCTCCTGGTCGTTCTCACCTTTGGAACTACGAAATTCCCAAATCCTCTTAACTGTATGACGGATCTCTAAAACATATTTTGAATATTGATTGGTAATAAGTGATGAAATGCTTTGAACATGAATTGTACACTGTATAATTTTACAAGAACAAAGTTTTTATGGTTTTAAGAAAGAGGATTTGTATGTTCAAGATACCCAGTCTTGTGAAGAGTTTGTATAGCCCTTTTTTGTAGCAAGAATAGTGATTGAATTGACTGTTTATAATTATTGCCCCATACTTCTACACAGTAGGTCAGGTATGGAAGAATGAGAGAATACAAAATATGTAGTACATTGTGATCAAAAATATATTATTCATTATTGCAAGGCTTTTAGAGACTTTGGATGATACATGTCTGATGTGTGCTTTCCAACTTAACTTATGGTCTATTAAGCCTAAAAATGTTATTTCTGAGACATTTTCAATTTGGACTCCATCTATCTCAACCATTAAATGTGGGTTTAATTTATAATTTCTAAATACCATTGCATTGTTTTATTTAAATTTAAAAACAATGTTACTTTTAATTTTACTTAATTCATTGTTCACTGTATTTATGAGTTGTTCAAAACTGTCATTGCTGTAGAATATGTTGGTGTCATCTGCAAACAATATGCATTTTACCAGTTTTGAAACACTAAAAACATCACTGATATACAAATTAAATAATTTGGGGCCCAACACTGACCCCTGGGGGACGCCACAAGCAATGTCAAGACATGTTGAGGAAGACTCACCCATTTGAACATATTGAACTCTGTCGCTTAAATAACTTAATCCATTTCCCAGCACACCCCGTATTCCATCATGTTCAAATTTTTTGATTAGTATTTCATGATTGATCATGTCAAAAGCTTTATTGAGCTCTATGAAAATTCCTATGGCATATTTTTATTGTCCAATGGTTTTGATATTCCTTCTCTAGCATCAATTATAACCAACGAAGTGGATCTATTCATTCTAAAGCCATATTGACTTGTTAACTGTGTTTATATATATATATATATATATATATATATATATATAAATTCTTCGAAACATCTATCAAACACTTCCAGGATTTTTGAAAATTGAAATAAATCTGTAATTTGAACAATGACCTTAGCAATTTTCATTTTCCTTGGGACAGCACCATTCTGAAGCGACAAATTACAAACAAAAACTATACATCCTATCAAATTCACTGGTGGGTTTGTGATTGATTTGATTCAAAATATCAATGTTGAAATCTCCACATATAAATATGGGTTTATCATTGACAACTGAAAATTTTTCCATGTATTCATTAAATGTGTCAACACTTGACCCAGGTGATCTATAAACATAGCTTATGATAACATTCTTTTGCTTCTCGTTTTTATTTTGATGGTTACACATTCCATTACATTATCAACTACTAATGACATGTCATTTATAATTGAATATATGCACATAACACCACCTGTCTCTCGTTCTCTGTGTGCACGAAGAGTGAGGAAATATGACGGAAACACCGAGGCCGCGCGGCACCAGCGTAGCGCAGATCCATCCCGGTGACAAACAACGCAGGCTGTTAACATCGGTGATCGCCAAGCAGCCCATAAGCCGACCATGGGGCCTAAGAAGGTTCTGACTGCGGAGGAAGGTGACGATATTAAAAAATCTCTGGACTTTCTATCAGAGAAGATTTCTGTTGTGAAGCAGCAACAGAAATCAATCATGGATCTGGTGGAGGAGGTGAAGGCATTACGGCTCCAGAACGCCGAGAAAGACCGGCGTCTGGTGCAGCTGGAAAATAGAGTGGCTGAATTGGAGCAGTACACCAGAATCAACGACATCATCACCGGTCTTCACATCAAACCACGGTCCTACGCACAGGCGGTAACAGATGAGAGCGGAGGGGAGCCCAGTGAACAGGAGGTCAGCTCTGTGGAAAAACAGGTTGCTGATTTCCTTCTATCTAAAGGTATAGAAATGGATTTAAATAACATTGAAGCGTGCCACCCTCTGGCCCGGAGAAATGACGGTGATAAACGAACCTTCATCATGAGATTCATCAACAGAAAACACAAAACAGCACTGTTAAAACAGTGGATGGAAAGAAAACTGAAAGGGACGGATGGAAAGAAAACTGAAAGGGACAAACGTATTCATCAATGAACATCTCACCAAACGGAACGCCGACATCGCCAGGAAAGCACACTTCTTAAAGAAAGAGGGAAAAATCCAGCACACATGGACTTCAAACTGTAAAATATTCATCAAACTGAACGGATCACCAGAACAAGCAAAAGTCATGGCAATAAGGAACATCGAGGAGCTGGACAAATATGAACAATAGGTATGAGGACTCAAACACATCACAGCACCATGAAGCAGACTGGAGCAACCCACTCATCCACATCATCTACATCCGGAGACAAGAGAGACATAATGACTAAGGATAATGATCTGTTTATTTCTGCCCAGGAGCTCTGTCTAGATACATTTAATTATAATAATTCTGCTAACTGCCCCTTCGAATCTGAAAATGATCCTGATACATTTTTCAGTGAGAATATTGTGAGGCAGTGCAAATATTTTACAGAAGAACAATTCAAAAATTATAAAATCAATGATGAAGATTTTTCAATTATACATTTCAACAGCAGAAGTCTCTCGTAATCTGTCCACTATTAATGATTGCTTGAAAACATCCAAAAAAAAAGTTTTTCAGTTATTGCAATTTCAGAAACATGGTTAAATGAGGATAATAAAGATCTGGTATATCTTGATGGTTATGAATTGTTCCTGGTTAATAGGCAGACGAGAAGGGGCGGAGGCATTGCATTATATGTAAGATCAGATTATAACTGTAAACGCATTAACATGTCATTTACAGTGGACAAGATCATGGAATGTGTTACCATAGAAATTACATCTATAAACTCCAAAAACATAGTTGTTAGTTGTATTTACAGAGCTCCTGGGACAAATATTGACACCTTTGAAGACATTATCTTAGGAATGTACAACAAAATCAACAGAAATAAGCATTTATTTGTCTGTGGAGATTTCAATATAGGTTTTTTTAAACCCTCACAATCATCCACAAATTACCTCATTTATAAACACCTTGTACTGTTTAGGACTGTTTCCGACCATCATTCATCCTAGCAAAATAACTATGGACTCAACAACTCTCATTGACAATATTTTAACTAATGCTATATCTGGTAATCTTAGTGGGGGACTACTGGTCAGTGATATCAGTGATCACTTGCCAGTTTTCTCAGTCTTTGCATTGGAGGATTGTTGTAAGTATCGAAGCAATATCAAATTCATGAGTAGAAAAGTAACACCTGAAACAATTGAAAATTTAAGGGAGGATTCATCAAGTCAGAATTGGTCGGATGTTTTTGTTGATGATGTTGACAGGTCATATGATGCTTTCATTTCCATTTTTTCCAGTTTGTATAATAAACACTGTCCATTTGTTGACAAAATATATAGAAATCAATATAGCAACAAACCATGGATAACTAAGGGGCTTCAGAGGGCATGTAAAAAGAAAAACTTACTATATAAACAATTCATAAAACTATGAACTAAGGAAGCTGAAAGTAAGTATAAAACATAAGAATAAGTTAATCAACATCATGAGACTCAGTAAAAAAAAAAAAGATATGAGTTACTTGTCAAAAATAGAAACAACATCAAAAACACATGGAACATATTAAATGAAATAGTAAAAAAGAATAGAGTAACTAGAGATTATCCTTCATTTTTTCAGAGTAACAACTACATCACGATTGATAACAACGAGTCTATTGCTGAACACTTTAATGAATACTTCGTTAATGTGGGTAAAAATCTTGTCAGTAAAATTGACTCATCAACTAATAACGTCTGGGTAAATAATTCAACATTTAACAAATCTGTTTCAATGTTCATTGGTGGTACTCATGAAAGAGAAATACTTGATCTGGTTCATGGTTCAAAAAGTAAGAAATCGACTGATTTTAATAATTTGGATATGGCTTTATTAAAAAAGTTATTGATTGTATAGTAAAACAGTTCAATTATATTTGCAATATGTCACTAAGTACTGGTAAATTTCCTTCTCAAATGAAAATAGCCAAAGTAATTCCTCTGTTTAAAACTGGTGACAAACACATTTTCTAATTATAGACCTATATCACTCCTGCCACAATTTTCCAAAATTTTGGAAAAAATATTTGCTAAAAGATTAAATTATTATTTACTGAAGCATAACATCATTTGTGAAGAACAATATGTATTCAGGTCTCGAACTACATCACATGCTTTGATGGACTTTGTGGAAAGTATAGCAACTGCAACTGACAAACAATACGTGTTTTTTTTTTTTTTTTATTTACAGAAAGCATTTGACAATTAACCATGGAATACTATTAACTAAACTGCATAAATATGGAATCAGAGGTCTGGCATATGAATGGATAGCTAGTTATTTACAAGGCAGATTTCAGTATGTTCAATTCAATAATACAAATTCTGAACTCAGGGAAGTCACATGTGGGGTGCCGCAGGGCTCAGTGCTGGGTCCTTTGTTGTTTATAATCTATATAAATAAGTTGGGTGTCGAGTTCACTGAGATGTGTCCTTTTTGCGGATGATACAACTGTGTTCTGTAGCGGTGAAAATCTTGAACAGCTTCTGGACATAGTGGAGAAAGAACTGGAAAAATTTAAGGTTTGATTTGTCGCTAATAAGTTGTCACTCAACCTTGGGAAAACTAAATGTATTATATTTGGAGATAAACAGGCACCCAAATGTAAAAATTTAACTATAAACAATAAGGAAATTGAGTTAGTAACAGAGAATACATTTTTAGGTGTTATAATTGATAATAAACTTAGCTGGAAACCACAAATTATGTGAAATCAAAATTGTCAAAACTATAGCCATTTTGTATAAAGCAAAAGACGTACTGCCACAAGAAGGGTTACTTACTTTATATCATTCTCTGATGGTACCATATAAGACATATTGTGTTGAGTCATGGGGGAACACTTACAAATCAAATACTAATCCAATATTCCTTTTGCAAAAACGAGCCATACGAATCATCTGCAATAAACATTATCGTGAACCAACTCATTCTCTATTTGTGTCTTTAAATTTATTACAATTCATAGAATTGGTTGAATACATTACAATTCAAACTTTGTTTCGAGCGAAAAACCAAGCCTTACCGAGACATGTCCAGAGTCTGTTCCGATTGAGGGAATCCAGATATAGTTTAAGAGATTGTGCAATTTTTATGAAACCACGAGTAAGAACAAATGTAAAGGGTTTTTGTGTGTCTGTGGTTGGGGTGAGGAAATGGAACAAATGATCAACAGAGGTTAGAATGAGTGGTACCTTAGTAAGATTTAACAAACTACTCAAAAAGAACATCATGTCTAAGTATCATAAATAAGCAAATATAATTTAATTTATAGAGAATGTTTAAAGGACTTGTACCGATTGGCCAGACAAAGGGACAGAGCTGGAAAGGATGTGCAGCAGGTTAGGGTGGTAAAAGATGCACATGGTAATGTGCTGACAAGTGAGGAGTGTGTGCTGAGAAGGTGGAGGGAATATTCTGAAGAGTTGATGAATAAAGAAAATGAGCGAGAGAAGAGGCTGGATGATGTGGTGAGAGTAAATCAGGAAGTAAAAGAGATTAGCAAGGACGAAGTGAGGACTGCTATGAAGAGGATGAAGAGTGGAAAGGCAGTTGGTCCAGATGACATTCCAATGGAGGCATGGAAATGTCTAGGAGAGATGGCAGTAGAGTTTCTAACCAGATTGTTTAATAAAATCTTGGAAAGTGAGAGGATGCCTGAGGAGTGGAGACGAAGTGCACTGGTTCCTATTTTCAAGAACAAGGGTGATGTGCATAGCTGCAGTAACTACAGAGGCATAAAGCTGATCAGTCACAGCATGAAGTTATGGGAAAGAGTAGTAGAAGCTAGGCTTAGAAAACAGGTGAAGATCTGTGAGCAGCAATATGGTTTCATGCCGAGAAAGAGCACTACAGATGCAATGTTTGCTCTGAGAATACTGTTGGAAAAGTACAGAGTAGGACCGAAAGAGTTACATTGTGTGTTTGTGGACTTAGAAAAAGCTTATGATAGGGTGCCAAGAGAAGAGTTGTGGCATTGTATGAGGAAGTCTGGAGTAGTAGAGAAGTACGTTAGGGTAGTGCAGGACATGTACAAGAATAGTGTGACAGCGGTGAGATGCGCAGTCGGAATGACAGACTCATTCAAGGTGGAGGTGGGATTACACCAAGGATCAGCTCTGAGTCCTTTCTTGTTTGCAGTGGTGATGGACAGGTTGACAGATGAGATCAGACAGGAGTCCCCATGGACTATGATGTTTGCAGATGACATTGTGATCTGTAGTGAGAGTAGAGAGCAAGTTGAGTCTAGTCTGGAGAAGTGGAGATATGCTTTGGAGAGAAGGGGAATGAAAGTCAGTAGAAGCAAGACTGAGTACATGTGTGTGAATGAGAGGGAGCCCAGTAGAATAGTGCAGTTACAAGGAGTAGAAGTGGTGAAAGTAGATGAGTTTAAATATTTGGGGTCAACTGTTTAAAGTAATGGAGAGTGTGGTAGAGGTGAAGAAGAGAGTGCAGGCAGGGTTGAGTGGGTGGAGAAAGGTGGCAGGAGTGATTTGTGACCGAAGAATATCAGCAAGAGTGAAGGGGAAAGTTTACAAAACAGTAGTGAGACCAGCTATGTTGTATGGTTTAGAGACGGTGGCACTAAGAAAAAGACAGGAGGCAGAGCTGGAGGTGGCAGAGCTGAAGATGTTGAGATTCTCTTTCGGAGTGACAAGAATGGACAAGATTAGAAATGAACATATCAGAGGGACAGCTCAGGTGGGACGGTTTTGAGACAAAGTCAGAGAGGCGAGCTTGAGATGGTTTGGACATGTGCAGAGGAGGGACCCAGGGTATACAGGGAGAAGGATGCTGAGGATGGAGCCACCAGGCAGGAGGAGAAGAGGGAGACCAAAGAGGAGGTTCATGGATGTGCTGAGAGAGGACATGCAGGTGGTTGGTGTGACAGAGGAAGATACAGAGAACAGAGTGAGATGGAAACGATTGATCTGCTGTGGCGACCCCAAACGGGAACAGCCGAAAGACAAAGAAGAAGACTTATTGTATATTTGAATGTGTGGGTATGTGTATGCGTATGTAGATATATAGATATGGGTAGGTGTATATAAGTGACTGTGTATATGTATGTATATATTTATGTATGTAAAGTATATACGTATGTATATGGCACAGCCCAAGCAGAGGGTCACCCCAAAGAGCCTGGTCTGCTTGAGGTTTCTTCCTTATAGGGAGTTTTTCCTCACCACAGTTGCCTAGTGCTTGCTCTGGGGGTTGGTAAGGTTAGTCCTTACTTGCGTAAAGTGCCTTGACTCGACTTTGTGATCTGGTACTATATACGAGTAAATATAATTATAAGTGAATAGTATATTGATGTATATGTCTGTGTGTCGACATGTAGTAGTGAATTTGTTCTTATGTAAATATGACTGATTAGAATTGTTGGACTTGTACTAGCAGGGGTGGGCGCTAATAAGCTTTGCTTCAGCCCACACCCTTTCGGACTCACTAGTTTTGTCTGAGTTTGTGGAATTGTTCATTTTTTTCTATTTGAATATTTTGTGTGCCGAATAAAAAACTTTGTCACTTGTCACTTTAATGGGGGCCTAAGCTGCAGCAACTGCTCTGTGTTTTTAAAGCTCTCTTGAAAGACATAGAAGATAGATAATCCATCTGTCAATGGTTTAGATCATTTTTACTTCAGTTAGTCACTTTTGTAAGATTTCATGGTTTTACCTGAATCAGTTTTGATTTCTGTTGTTTTGTTCTCTTGTTTTAACATACACTGTATGTGTTTGTTCGGAAAGAATGACTTAAAAAAAAAAAAGGAAAAATATCAAAGAAAGAATGAATATATTGTACATAGTTGTGCTAAAATTTAGACCTAAAACACTTTGCAATTGAATCAAATATTAAATTATATTCAAGAAGACTTGAAGCTGTAATTGCTGTCAAAGGTGCATCAACAAAGTACTGACAAAATGTGTCAATATTTATGTAATTTCTTTTTTTATTTTAATTAATTAAAAAAATAAAAATAATTAAACAAATATCTAAATTTCATGTTGTCATTATGGGGTGTTGCAAGTAGAATTTTGAGGGGAAAAAAAAAATCATTTTCTTCATTTTGGATTAAGGCTCTATCATAAATTGTGGATAAAGTGAAGTGCTGTGAATACTTTCCATATGAACAGTAGACTGATGCGTAGGTTGATGCATTTACCAAGATGTGGAACATCAAGCTTCAGCAGAAAACAGGGTGCAAAAATAAGGAAAGAAAAACAGTATATATCGGATTTAAAAATTTTAAGTACCTCTTGACCTCATTTACCCTTCATGTGCACTTTTTCCCCTCAAAAACAAAAAATATACATCTTGAATTGCAGAGTATACAGAAGTTTCACATTTATTCATTCATGAACAAAATTTCCATGAACAAAGGGAAGATAAATCTTGTAAACATTGTTCCTTATAACAAATTCAGAAAAAATACATATGCTTCCACAATTCCAACCCCAACAGTCTCCTTGTCAGTCACCAAACATCAAATAATCATCAACAGTAACATAACGGTCTGACATTTCAGCAACTGCATTCACTTTTCTTCTAATTTACTGTATTCTGTTATAATTTTATCCTTATACATTTTTAACTCATTGATACATTTAATTTCTTCATTCAGAATATTCCAAGGCTTAAACTCCATAAACAGAGGGACACTTCTGTTTCATAGTTGTTTGTGCAAACGTGGTTGAAAAATTATATTTTCTTCTATGGCAAATGGCCTGTGTAACAAGACTGAATAAATTTTGTATATCATCTGGTGAAATACTAAGATTACCTTTCCACGTAAGAGCAATTTTTGAGTCAACAAAATCTTTAACTTTTAATTGATTGGTTGCAATAAACAAATTATTAGCATGCTCTCTATACCCTTTTTTTGTTGACGATTCTACAACCCCTGGCAAAAATTATGGAATCACCGGCCTCGGAGGGTGTTCATTCAGTTGTTTAATTTTGTAGAAAAAAAGCAGATCACAGACATGACACAAAACTAAAGTCATTTCAAATGGCAACTTTCTGGCTTTAAGAAACACTATAAGAAATCAGGAAAAAAAATTGTGGCAGTCAGTAACGGTTACTTTTTTAGACCAAGCAGAGGGAAAAAAAAAATATGGAATCACTCAATTCTGAGGAAAAAATTATGGAATCATGAAAAACAAAAGAATGCTCCAACACATCACTAGTATATTGTTGCACCACCTCTGGCTTTTATACCAGCTTGCAGTCTCTGAGGCATGGACTTAATGAGTGACAAACAGTACTCTTCATCAGTCTGGCTCCAACTTTCTCTGATTGCTGTTGCCAGATCAGCTTTGCAGGTTGGAGCCTTGTCATGGACCATTTTCTTCAACTTCCACCAAAGATTTTCAATTGGATTAAGATCCGGACTATTTGCAGGCCATGACATTGACCCTATGTGTCTTTTTGCAAGGAATGTTTTCACAGTTTTTGCTCTATGGCAAGATGCATTATCTTGAAAAATGATATCATCCCCAAACATCCTTTCAATTGATAAGAAAAGTGTCCAAAATATCAATGTAAACTTGTGCATATATTGATGATGTAATGACAGCCATCTCCCCAGTGCCTTTACCTGACATGCAGCCCCATATCATCAATGACTGTGGAAATTTACATGTTCTCTTCAGGCGGTCATCTTTATAAATCTCACTGGAATGGCACCAAACAAAAGTTCCAGCATCATCACCTTGCCCAATGCAGATTCAAGATTCATCGCTGAATATTACTTTCATCCAGTCATCCACAGTCCATGATTGCTTTTCCTTAGCCCATTGTAACCTTGTTTTTTTCTGTTTAGGTGTTAATGATGGCTTTCTTTTAGCTTTTCTGTATGTAAATCCCATTTCCTTTAGGCGGTTTCTTACAGTTCGGTCACAGACGCTGACTCCAGTTTCCTCCCATTCGTTCCTCATTTGTTTTGTTGTGCATTTTCGATTTTTGAGACATATTGCTTTAAGTTTGTCTTGACGCTTTGATGTCTTCCTTGGTCTACCAGTATGTTTGCCTTTAACAACCTTCCCATGTTGTTTGTATTTGGTCCAGAGTTTAGACACAGCTGACTGTGAACAACCAACATCGTTTGCAACATTGCATGATGATTTACCCTCTTAAGAGTTTGATAATCCTCTTTGTTTCAATTGACATCTCTCGTGTTGGAGCCATGATTCATGTCAGTCCACTTGGTGCAACAGCTCTCCAAGGTGTGACCACTCCTTTTTAGATGCAGACTAATGAGCAGATCTGATTTGATGCAGGTGTTAGTTTTGGGGATGAAAATTTACAGGGTGAGTCCATAATTTATTCCTCAGAATTGAGTGAGTCCATATTTTTTATACTTTAGTTTTGTGTAATGTCTGATCTGCTTTTTTTCTACAAAATTAAAGAACTGAATGAACATCCTCCAAGGCCGGTGATTCCATAATTTTTGCCAGGGGTTGCAATCGTTTGTAGCAAGTACAAGGCCTATTGGTACTATTATGTGTGTTACCCCAGACTTCAGCACAATAGCTGAAGTATGGGACAATCATTGAGCAATTCAGCATACACAATGAGTTACCGCTAACTTGCACGCCGAGTTCACACCGGGCACGATGCAACGCCACAAATTCCCTTCCTTCGCCTGGCGATGGACACGCCACCATCGCCCAGTGTGTCACTCTGCTTTCGCTGTGAAAATTCGCCCCAATGCGTCATCAAATAGGAGGAGCTTCCATTCCGCTCGCTGGCTCCGGTTGTCAGTCAAGTCACCATGGCAGACCTTGATCACACGGAGCAAGTTGCTGTGCTCCATTTGTTGTGGAAAGCTGACAAACGTCGTCAGCGGTGCCGTCCCTGGGTTCAGAACATCCTCATGAGATGTTCTCAGTTCGAGGAGTTTCATTATTTGCTGCAGCAGCTGCATCTGGATGACGGCCGCTTTCAGCGGCCCTTCCGCCTCTCCAGGACCCAGTTTGAAGACAGCTTGGGACTCCGACGAGGGCGGTCGCATCTCCTCCACTCTCCCTTATCTCTCTGCCTTTAACCTTCAAGTCCCTACTTCACCAGACTGAATTCCTCAAAACTATATTGGATTCTGGATCTATTGGACTACTATTGGATTAACCATGGAATTGATCAGCTGGTCTCTGAACGCTATTGACACCATTTTTTCTACAAGAAGGTCAGGACCGGGGATCCTACCTGCCCAGCTGGAACGTATCCTACGGGGTCCTTTGCTAAGGGCTACCCAGTCCCTGTACGACCGCAGCAGGAGCTTGGTTCGCATTGCCGGTAGTAAGACAAACCTGTTTCCAGTGCACGTTGGCCTCTGCCAGGGCTGCCCTTTGTCACCGGTTCTGTTCATTAATTTTATGGACAGAATTTCTAGGTGCAGCCAGGGTGTAGAGGGGGTCTGGTTTGGGAACCACAGAATCTCGTCTCTGCCGTTTGCGGACAATGTGGGTCTGTTGGCTTCGTCAAATCAAGACCTTCAGCGTGCACTGGGGCGGTTTGCAGCCGAGTGTGAAGCGTCCGGGATGAAAATCAGCACCTCCAAATCCGAGGCCATGGTTCTCGACCGGAAAAAGGTGCTTTGCCCACTTCAGGTCGGTGGAGAGTCCTTGCCTCAAGTGGAGGAGTTTAAGTATCTCGGGGTCTTGTACACGAGTGAGGGACGGATGGAGCGTGAGATCGATAGACGGATCGGTGCAGCATCTGCAGTGATGCTGTCGCTGTATCGGACCGTCGTGTTGAAGAGAGAGCTGAGTAGGGGGGCAAAGCTCTCGATTTACCGATCGATCTATGTTCCGATCCTCACCTATGGTCATGAGATTTGGCTCATGACTGAAAGAACGAGATCGCGAGTACAAGCGGCCGAGTTGAGTTTCCTCCACAGGGTGGCTGGGCGCTCCCTTAGAGATAGGGTGAGGATCTCGGTCACTCGGGAGGAGCTTGGAGTTGAGCCGCTGCTCCTCCACGTCGAAAGGAGTCAGTTGAGGTGGCTCGGGCATCTTTTCCAGATGCCCCCTGGACGCCTTGCTGGAGAGGTGTTCCGGGCACGTCCTATTGGGAGGAGGCCCCGGGGAAGACCCAGGACACGCTGGAGGGACTACATCTCTCGGCTGGCTTGGGAATGCCTTGGGGTTCCCCCAGAGGAGCTGGGGGAGGTGTGTGGATCAGGAGGTCTGGGCGGCTTTGCTTGAGCTGCTGCCCCTGCGACCCGACTCCGGATAAAGCGGAAGAAAATGGATGGTTGGATGGATGCATAAAATAATACTTATTTTATGCAATAAAATGCAAATTATTATTATTATTTTTTTTTTAAATCATACAATGTGATTTTTTGGATTTTTTTTTTTTTTAAGATTCTGTCTTTCACAGTTGAAGTGTACCTACGATAAAAATTACAGACCTCTCCATTCTTTGTGGGTGGGAAAACCTGCAAAACTGACAGGGCGGTCAAATACTTATTTTCCCCACTAACTTAAATGAGGCTTAAATTCAGGTGGGTGCTTTTCACAGCAGTGGTGCTGAATATGGTTTCATGCCACACACGTCATACTTTCCATGAAAGAACAGGCAAATTATTTTCAAAGCACATTCATTTTTTGATTTGGTACATGTTCAACAAATAGTATTTTGGTTATAGTGTATGCCAGTGGTATCCAAAGTATTCCAGACAGGGCCAAGAGGGTACAGGTTTTCCCTGCAGCCACTGACTCCAACAGGTGATTTCACTGATTAACATCAGTTTGAGCAGATAGAATGAGTTCATCAGTGAAATCACGTACTGGAGTCAGTGGCTACAGAGAAAACCTGCACCCTCTTGGCCCTGTCTGGAATACTTTGGACACCACTGGTGTATGCTTTTCTTATTTTGCGCATACCTCCAAGTAACTGATTTAATTTCATTACCCAAGGCCAAAATATGGCCATCGGGTAATGCAAAGACTTTGCGTCCGTCCGTCTGTCTGTGCTCAGCCTAAGTCCAGTCATATTACTGCCAGGGTCTTCAAATTCACAGGGAACATTCTTGGGACACAGACCTTGGGTATGTTTACAGATGGCTAACCTTGACCTACTTAAGTGGTCAGAAGGTCACATTCCTTCTACACACTTTCATTGATTACATGCTCATACGGCTGAGAGTACATTTGCATTGCATTCTATATTTTTACCCAAGGGCAAAATATGGCCATCGGGTAATGCGAAGACTTTGCGTCCGTCCGTGCTCAGCGTAAGTCCAGTCCTATTACTGCCAGGGTCTTCAAATTCGCAGGGATCATTCCTGGGACACAGACCTTGAACAAGTTCAAAGATGGCTAACCTTCACCTATTTTTCTGTTTCGAATTCTTATGCTCATGGCCAACAGCATGAATCATGCAAATCCAGATCGGGATTCTGGGAAGGACACGGCGACAGCCAATCAGAGTTGAGAGGCACGTGACGTCACTGGCTGATCTCTCTCTGGCTGCTAATCCAACATGGCAGAATTCTCTCTGTTGCTGTGTAAATATAACGTATTTCTCATATATTATGGAAAAGCTAGTGAGAAATAAACACTTCTAAAACTGAAAACGCTGCTTTTGTCACACCCTGGAGTGATTTACAAGACCTCTCATGGACGTCAGCATGCACGCACACCCTCATACAGATGCTGTTAAAAGGTACATGCTCATACGGCGGAAGGTATTTTAGCATTACATTATACGAGGTCTGTCCATAAAGTATAGGTCCTTTTTATTTTTTTCAAAAACTATATGGATTTCATTCATATGTTTTTACGTCAGACATGCTTGAACCCTCGTGCGCATGCGTGAGTTTTTCCACGCCTGTCGGTGACGTCATTCGCCTGTGAGCACTCCTTGTGGGAGGAGTCGTCCAGCCCCTCGTCGGAATTCCTTTGTCTGAGAAGTTGCTGAGAGACTGGCACTTTATTTGATCAAAATTTTTTCTAAACCTGTGAGACACATCGAAGTGGACATGGTTCGAAAAATTAAGCTGGTTTTCAGTGAAAATTTTAACGGCTGATGAGAGATTTTGAGGTGATACTGTCGCTTTAAGGACTTCCCACGGTGCGAGACGTCGCGCAGCGCTCTCAGGCGGCGTCATCAGCCTGTTTCAAGCTGAAAACCTCCACATTTCAGGCTCTATTGATCCAGGACGTCGTGGGAGAACAGAGAAGTTTCAGAAGAAGTCGGTTTCAGCATTTTATCCAGATATTCCACTGTTAAAGGAGATTTTTTTTAATGAAAGACGTGCGGACGGGTCACTAAAACACGAGGGTTCAAGCATGACTGACGTAAAAACATATGAATGAAATCCATATAGTTTTTGAAAAAAATAAAAAGGACCTATACTTTATGGACAGCCCTCGTATTTAAGTTTATGGTCCTTAGCAAATGCAAAATCCTTATTAACATAATGCTGTCTATGTCACATTACCAACTAACCACTAGCACATGCTCAATTACTCAGTAAGTCACCTGCAAAATGTTCATCAACCCGACAAAAGTTTGGAGTGCATACGCAAATTAGCATTTACATGGGATTTTAGTAAAACAGGCCCTCCATATTTAAAGTCAACTATAACAGCAAAAAATTCATAAACATAATCCTTGTTTTGCACCTTGTTTTAGTGACATACAGTGGAGGAAAGTAATTCCTAATAAGAGAATGGCAAACACCACAAGTCAGAAGATTGATATGTGAACATTTTCAAGTCAATGAATACATCTTGGACTTCAATCATGAAGAAACACAAACAGTATGGTACTGTTTGGTAAATCTGTAGTGGGTGGTTAAAAAAAATGCAAGCGTGCTAGGAGACTAATGAGAGAAACCACAAAGACACCACTGCAACGTTGACGAAATATAGGCTGCTGTGGCTGTGACTGGAGAAATTGTGCAACTTTTTTGTCTTTTGTTGAAGCTATACAGCTTCACAGTGGGGTGACACCAAGGAAGAGTTTCCCAAAAATTTGAATTTTTAGCTACAGATGCCTAGAAGGCATATGAGAGGCTCAAGCAAAAATTTAATCCGACTAGTCTGCTGCTTGCATGGTCACTCAAGATTTTGTAACTGCCTACTCTGGGCAGTTTTCCATACAGAACTTTGGTTTTCAAAAAGACATATGTAAATGAAGTCCAAGACATTTTCAACATCTTGGAAATATTCATGTATCCATCTTCTGACTTGACATGGGATGGTTAAAAGTAAAGGTAATGATTTAGTTCTTACACTAACGGGTGGTCACACTTAAGAGTTGCATTGTTTTGACTTTTATATTTCTATTTAATTTATATGTTGTAGAGAGTTGTTTTCACTATGGGTTTAAAGTAAATCTTTGAAAAGTTTATACAAGAAGCCTCAAGTGCTTCTTTGTACATTTAGTAAAAAAGTTTAGGAACCCCCAAAAGTTCCTAAACGTTTGCATGAAAACCCCACACATGCATCTAGAGTCTTTTACAAATAAAACACTGACAAATGTCTACATATCCATGTCTTATTTATTTTTGATACATGGTATGCTACATCCAGTGGCACAAAACACACAATCAGTAATGTAATACTTTTAGTCTTCACAATACTACACTGACATTTTCTCTCTCACAATTCAAATGTGCCACTGCCAGCTTTTCTTCATACAGGTATTATTTTAATAACACTATAGGAAT
The DNA here is from genome assembly GCF_902500255.1 of Thalassophryne amazonica. NCBI lineage: Eukaryota > Metazoa > Chordata > Actinopteri > Batrachoidiformes > Batrachoididae > Thalassophryne > Thalassophryne amazonica. The sequence goes on along the minus strand of NC_047105.1, from coordinate 76,803,956 downwards.
ACATAAACTCATAATAGCCCCAAAAAACCACGATACAGTTCTAGAACTTTTAGCCAAACACTAAACTGTATCCATTAAAAGAGAACCTGCCATACTGTTGTGTATGTAACAAGACAGTAACACCTGACAGGACCTGAGGTCTACAGACTACTATGGCAACAACAGAAATGACTCAATCTGAAAAACTGCATGTTAATATGCAACAAATTGGACTTCATGAGAACACATTATTTGAACGTGATCACCCATTTCACACTGTACAACAATATTGTGCTTTCTTGCCAATAGTGCTGTAATATCAAAGGTAGGAAAACACTGGAGTTCAAACATGATAGCAGGCTGCTGCTCAATCAAACCACTAAAATACTGATATGTCAAACATACCTGACATGTAGTATACAAAGAGAAGCAATCGTATTACTCTCCACAAAAAGCAGAGCTGCTGCACAGGTTAACCCACACTTTTCCATATCATACTGGGTGATTACAGACAGTGTGAAGGTGGAGTGATTTAGAAAATAAAACAGGTGAACGCCACAGTATGCAAGACGATATAACAGCACACATTTTATAGTGTAAATTAATGTGATTTTGAATACTGTTTGTTCGGCAGAAAATTAGAATGATGTTAAAAAAAAAACATGTAGCTTTTATAAGAAAATCAGGTTGCTCAGTCCATCAGTTTGGTACAAATATATAAGCTCTGGTTCATCTTTCTGTAAATTCACAGGTCAGTTACAGGTTGTTTTTTTTTTTGTTTTTTTTTATCTAAAAGTGGTCTGGTACTTTTTACAGTGAGTCTGTCTCATCATAATGAATAGACACACATGGGAAATATATGGCAAAAAGGAGATGACAAATACACACACTTCAAAATGCTGGACACACTGAACACAACTCACCAGAAATCAAAACACTATTGTGTTGGAAACTATCCACTTTCTCTTGCAACAGCATTTTTGTTGGACAATCACAACAATTACAACAACCCCATTAACACATCTTGATTCTTTATGCATGGCAGCATAAATAAACTGGACTGTGTTTCTTTTAGAAAAGACAATAACATTGTGACACTGCACTCTCTCTATTACCTGTCACATTTTTCTGAATGCAAATGTGGACAAAAATTTTTGTTACATTGAATTAAAAAAACAAACAAAAAAAACAATCACGAAACAAGAAAATTTTATACCTAAACTTGGACAATAGCCATGTGGGCTGATTCAAAGAATATCTACGGGAATTAAATAATTCCTATACAGGTCCACAAGGTCAAATCTGACAATTACATTCACAAAAACTCCAGATTAATTGTAATCCCAAACAATATGATTACTAATACCAGTTAGTGCATCTTTATCATTTAGAGACAGAGATTCCCGGGACGAGGCTTTAGTCACATTGTTTTAAGTTCATATGTTTTAAGTTCTTCTTACTTATAAGGTTTTGAATAATCAAGTCCCATCTTATCTTAGGGACCTCGTAGTACCATATCACCCCAATAGAGCGCTTCGCTCTCAGACTGCAGGCTTACTTGTAGTTCCTAGGGTTTGTAAGAGTAGAATGGGAGGCAGAGCCTTCAGCTTTCAGGCTCCTCTCCTGTGGAACCAGCTCCCAATTCAGATCAGGGAGACAGACACCCTCTCTACTTTTAAGATTAGGCTTAAAACTTTCCTTTTTGCTAAAGCTTATAGTTAGGGCTGGATCAGGTGACCCTGAACCATCCCTTAGTTATGCTGCTATAGACGTAGACTGCTGGGGGGTTCCCATGATGCACTGTTTCTTTCTCTTTTTGCTCTGTATGCACCACTCTGCATTTAATCATTAGTGATCGATCTCTGCTCCCCTCCACAGCATGTCTTTTTCCTGGTTCTCTCCCTCAGCCCCAACCAGTCCCAGCAGAAGACTGCCCCTCCCTGAGCCTGGTTCTGCTGGAGGTTTCTTCCTGTTAAAAGGGAGTTTTTCCTTCCCACTGTAGCCAAGTGCTTGCTCACAGGGGGTCGTTTTGACCGTTGGGGTTTTACATAATTATTGTATGGCCTTGCCTTACAATATAAAGTGCCTTGGGGCAACTGTTTGTTGTGATTTGGCGCTATATAAAAAAATTGATTGATTGATTGATTGATTGATTGATATGCTGAACCAGGCACATTTGCTTTGTATTACTCACATGGATGTTTTGAGTACCCTATTCTACAGACTATAAGAGGGGTTTTTTTTGGGGGGGGGGGGGGGGGGTTGTATAGGTTTTTACTAGTTTGTGAGGTCCTGCAACTTACATTCTGAAGTGACATACATGAAAAAAAAAAAACTAGATCTATGGCCATAAGATGCTACACATGACAAGCTGCTGCTGTATGCTGAATGAAACACGGTAAAACTCGCCTAAACCTTCCTCATATAAACTAGATATTCACACTCAGACAAAAGCCTTGATGCTTTTGTAGGATTTTTCATGTAATAAACACTGTATGTAATGGATTTTGTATAATGGATTTTCGCTTATATTGGACAAAACGTCCCATCCCATTGGAATGCATTTTCATTCAAAGCTCCTCGCATATACCGGACAGAGCAGCCTGGACGTGCCCAGTAAGAGAGGTATGAAATGAAGTTCAGCACTGACACTCACCAATTAGAGGAAAGTGGGCACTGTATTTCCTTGATTAAGAGACTTTCCGTTTATTTTTTCAAACTGTGCCAAGACACAGGACCTAAACGAGGCAGGGTGTAATTCAAGGCCGGCGATTATTAACAAAATTCCACTTGCTAAGTTTCACACATAGCAATGGGTGTGATAAACCAAACTGCTTCAGATTAGAGCACGTGGCTGTGAACGCGTGCGCCTGCTAAACAAGACTGTAAGGGCTGTGATTTGTCACTTTTACATTTTCACTCCTCCCTCTACCATCATATTTTAATAGTTTTTGCAGTGCTCCCACTGATTACATTTCAATCATTGATCAAATACGTGTGGCAGAAAAGTCCGCAAATACGACCAACTTCACAACAGAAGACTCAAATGATTCATGGCGGAAAATTATACACACCATTGGTTTGGAGGTTGATGATTGTATAAAGAAGTGGAGCTCGTTGAGGGCCAAATTAATCCTTAAAAAGTCTGTTCCTGCTGTAAATTGCATAAATGTGTGAAGAGAAGTTTAAACGGTCACGTGCACGTCGACGTTATTGCATGGCCACAGAGCTAGAGAAACATAAATCAGGCTTTAGGATTTTATGGCAGCACGCCGCAGCTGACTTAGAAAAGAAAAAAAATTTTTTTTTGGTCCATTTTATACATAACAGATTTCGATTATAACAGACAAAATTCACTGGTCTACCTGAATCCATTATATGCAAGTTTTACTGTAATCCGATTCACACTTCGGAATATAAAGTGGCAGTAATCCACCATTAAGATGGATGCAGACCGCCATAAAACAAGAAGATGTGCATGAGAGAAACATTCTGTGTTCATTAGCTTCTGCTTGCTAATGCAGTGTTTGTGTTACAAATAAATAATGTGGCAATTAAATTCATTTTGCTTCTTGTTGCATGAAGCGGTAGCACCACATTAAAAAATAAATGCAACTTATAGAACAATGCAACCTATATACGTTTTATCGTCTTCATGGCGCATTTTTGTACAGATGCGACTAATACTCTGATGCGACTTATAGTGTGGAAAATAAGGTATATTACAGCTTACTGTGACTCATCTAACAGCACAACATCTGCTTTTAAATGAGTGGGCAGTCAGATTTAGGCACATTTTTCCAAGTAACTGTCCACTAATCAAGCCAGATATTAAAATGGAAACAATTAAAAAAGATCCCACATTCTCTGAAAAAGTGTCCACTCCTGACACAGAAAAGGGGACAGAGGATTTTCTGTACATTTGATAATGATTTAAAATAAAGAGTGAAAGTAGGAACAGTGAACCCTGTCACCTTTTTGATATGTTACATAGGAGTTTTATAGAATCTGTTTTGCCTGAGAAACCCAGACAAATAGGGCTGAATATCATTTGGAGAGTTTTGTTAGAGTTAGTAAGATTAAAATAAATAAATTATCACTTTTTATTGAAATGAGTAGCACTTACACACTATAAACAGAGTGGCACAGTGTGGTAATGATTAGCTCTCCTGCCTTACAGTCACTGTCCTAGGTTAGCTCCTGGATATTGCTCCTACAGGTTATGCTGGTTTTCTTTTGGCTGACCCAATTTTTCCTTGGTATCACCACAGTGGACTCCACATGGATCTGCACACTGATTGGCACAGGTTTTACAGCAGGTGCCCTCCCTGAGTAACTTCACATTAACTTCAGATGTACAAGGTGACTGGTGCATGAGTGGTCTTGAACAGGGGACCTTTTTGTTGGGAGGCAATAGCACCGCTACTGTGTCCCTAAGTCTAACATGTAATCAGGACAAGTTTTTTTTAAATGACAAACGTAGTTTACCTTAATCAAATTACCATAGCAACTGATTCAACTGAGTATCCAACAGCAACACAGAGATGAATGAGAGAATGTTGAGGTAGTTTAAGTGGAGCAGCGCCTCCTTCCAATGGGAGGCTTAAAGGCATGAAAACACACCCTAATCGTTAAGGTTGCTCACATCACACATGTACTGTAATATGAGGATAAACACCTGGGGATTTTGACTCAGAAATGCATGAGGGCTAAGAGCAAGAGATTTGTCTTGACTTGAACTTAAACTATACAGCAAGGATACAGAGAAAATCTATCATACAGTGCATCAGTGCACCGATCACTAGTAATATATTTTAGGCTACTGCACCACACAGTCTTTGATAATAACAAAGACGACGCATAAAATTGGACTGCTGTATGTTGTTTTAGCATGGGTAACATTTTTTAATGTCAGGAGAATGCTGAATTCTTTTAAATGACGTATACATTCCATAAGCACAAACATTTCAAATCAAATTAAGAATATAGTGTCATAAATGTGTGTGTTTTTTAGTTTTAATGTCATTGTCAATTGGCTATCTAAAAACTAACTAAAACTACGATATCCAGCCCTACACATAATCAACAAAAATAAATTGGCTCCAAGTATGCCAGGATCTTGAAAAAAAATCCTGGTTTTGTACAAGATCCAGTGCCTCTGAGAGGAAAGAGGATTGCTGTTGGATAAAGTCCTTATTCAGTTCTATGAGTCGTATTCAGATTGTTCCTCTATGAACACAGCAGGTCGATTGCTTACCCTGCTGCCAAAGTCCAGGCAGGAACACCCCAAAGCAATCAAACACTGCCATACCTACAAACAACAAGGAGTACAAGACAGAGTTTTAACTTTCCAATCTAAACAAAAATTTTAATCACAAAAGTGACGTTATGCAAGTACATATTATGCTTCAAATCAGAGAGAGAGAAATTCACCATAGTTTTTAAAATGCCTTTTGAAAAACATTTATGGTAGTCTGAACTTAAAACTGTAAATCCTTGAATAACTGTAGTTTGAACACTAAATACAAATATGAAGACTTGTGAATTTCTTAATTTTATGGGCATTCATTAATCATGCATCTGCTCCAACATGCCAACATTTCACTGTGTGTATTCATCTCACAATTTGATATTCAAGCATGAAATTTAAAAATTTATGAGCAAAAATGTTTCTGGCATGCAGGCGGTATTCACACAGATACAAAAACAACAACAAAAATCCTTTGAAGTTATCTATTCATTTTCACAGACTGTGATTAACCCTCCATGTTTGGTGCAACCAGGTCAATTTCATAATACCAACTTGGAGCACTAATTCTGTGATGAAATGATAGTCTGCTATCTTGGGAATGAGACTGCAAAATTTCAGAGCACAAGGTGCAACAGATTTTTTTTCTGTGATCACAAAATTAGTGGTGAAGCAGGTGCTTTTTTTTTTTTTCATAGTCTACGGACACTACACATGAAAGTGAATGCATTCAAATGCAGTATTTGTCAACAATATCTTTATTTTCATAAGAAAGTGACATACAATTAATCAATAAGCACATCCAAATGCTTAAGTACTGAAGGTCTGTGAGATATTTCCATTTAATGTCATCTGAGAGCTCCACAAACGTTCGATTTTTCCGATCAAGTCATTTACAACGTGTCAATTGAACATTCATGACTGCTTTGTTTCCTTACCTATGAACATAATCACTTTGCACTGATACATAAAATGTACCCATATAAAATTCACAGAAGTTTGTTAACCAACCATGAAATTCAGAAATACCTCAATTTTTTTTGTATTTTCTACTTTGTAGATTGTAGCACAGGACATACCATGCAATTTAGAAGACTGTAACTGCGGTAATAAACTCACTAAAATATGATAACTTTGATGCTATATTTATCATTTAAACATTGATAAATATATTAAACTGATTTCATTAAATACATGACATTGTAGGTATTTCAAGTAGCCACTGTGACATTGTCTACAGACACTACACCTGATGAATGGAAACTCCATATATTTGTTCTAAAATGTATTATTGTGCAATATTTGCTGTCTTTCTATGCTATGACAAGTGAAGGCCAACACAAAACACAGAAATAATGCTGTAGTATTGATGTGCATGGATTGTACATAGATTTTCTGTAATGTAATATCATTGTCTACGGACACTACAGTATAGATTTTCTGTAATGTAATATCATTGTCTACGGACACTACAGTATAGATTTTCTGTAATGTAATATCATTGTCTACGGACACTACAGTATAGATTTTCTGTAATGTAATATCATTGTCTACGGACACTACAGTTATTTTTGGACAAATGGAACACAAATTTTCACACTTGATATTTCGGAGAGAGTTCAAGCAATATATTCCAACTTATGATTTTGTACCTAAAAAAAAAAATCTAAGTGTTTTTTTTTTTTTTTCAAGTGCTGGCAAATTTTTTGTTTGTTTGTTGAATATAAATGACTTAGACCTTATTCTGATTGTCTTCTGGTATGCTTTTCATTAAAAACATTTAATTCAAATAGTTTTTCTGCTTTCAGATCATATTTTTTCAGTTTCAGATCTTCTGCCCCTTGTTTTGGGATGATACCAATGAAGTGAGCTGTCCAAGGTGATAGACTGAAGAACACACCTGGAATCGAACTCTGAAGTCTTGTCCCACAGAGCAAAATGCTCCACACAATTTTCTAATCACAACCTAAATGTGTATACAGTTTAATCCAACAAATTGGAAGTTTAGCTGAAATCGACACTTAATACTTTATTAAAACTACAGTAGTTTCAAAACAATTCAGCATTTGCGTGGTAAGTGCAAAGAATGTTATGTGACCCCCCCCCCCCCCCCAAAAAAAAACTAAAAAGAAGCACTGAATAGAAGTGGAAGTATAAAAACTCACCAGGTAGCCTACAAAGCACAGATATGCTACGGAGAGAAAGGCAGCCACAACGTAGAGCAGTACGCTGTTCAGCGAAGTCACATAGACCACCACAAAGTACATGTTGATCGCACAAACCACCAGGATGACAATGCTTCCTGATACCTTCCACAGCCTAAGAAACACAAACATTAATAATAATCATAATAAGCTCCATCCAAGTATTCTGCATTCTTATAACTAGGAATTCCTGGGAATATTTAGAGCGGAATCCTGCAAATGGTGATAAAAGCATCAAATTCAGCTCAAATACTCCTTAGACATTACTCTTTTGAAGAAAGGAAGAAAAAAAAACAAAAAAAAAAAACAATTGGCCACTTGAATTTTTAGTCAGCGGTCAGGTAGGGGTCAATTGAAGAATTACACAGGGGTCATATTTAAAAGATGCTCGAATCATACTGAAACCTATACCACATTATTTGCCTGATCATAAAGATTCCAAAAAGGTATAGTTTGGACTATCTGTAACTGAATTCTATGGCGTTATGGGATTAAAAACAGCAAGAATGGTGACAAAGGTCAGTGTCAGTTTGTACAGGGGTGAAAAGTAAAGATGCTGCAATTTTGGTAAAAAGTGATGCAAATTATTAGTTAACAGGGTTTTAAAAAGGAATAGTTTGCACAATGTGTCATGCTTAGTTATCATGTTACAGGGTAACATATTTCACATGTCATAGGATCCAATGCATATTGACCTTGTTTGACCTTTACTTTGGAGACCAAGCATTCAACACTGTCAAAACTATTCCATTTATTAATCCTTTCATGTCAGCCAATAAGTCGCATCACTCTTTTACCAAAATTGGAGCAACTTTAACTTCTGACCCGTGTACAAATTGAAACTGAACTTTGTCACCATTCTTGCTGGTTTTATCACATAACTCTGCAGACTGCTCTGTCTGGTATATGCAAGGGTTTTTTAATGGAAATGCATTGCCATCGGACAGGACGTTTTGTCCGAAATGTCCAACATTATGAAAATTTGTGATACAAAATCCTGTATATACGGCGTTTATTACACGGAAAAAGATACAAAAGCATTGGGACTTTTGCTTTTGTCCGGTGAGTTCAGTATATATGGCAACGGTTTAGGTGACGTTTACTGTAATGTGTATTCTAGAAAAAAAATGTTTATTGTAATGACTGCAAAAAAACAAAATAAAAAATTATGTAAACCATATGATAATGCGTGTAAATATATAAATTTCACTTACATTCCATTTGCATATTCGCTCATCAAGGAGCTCAGACTGGTGAAGGTGAGAATCGGAATTAAAGCAAATGGAAGCTGTTGAATAAGAAAACAATATATATCATAAAGGTGATAAGGAGAACAAATTCCAGTGATTAAAAAAAAAAGTTACGTGTTGAGAATGAACAAAAGTTGATTAATTAGGCTCTTCTGAGATCCCTTAAGTGGACTCTAAACTTGGTTAAAAAAATGCTACTGATGGTAGACACATGACTCCCATTTGGGACATCATTTTACTGGTCCCACTTCCAACTTGCTCAATGGTACTTGTTCCAGCTTAGTAAATGGTCAAGATTTCAGTTCTACTTTCCATGATTAATACATCATGAATAATTCCTACCCCCCCCCCAAAAAAAAGTGTTAAGTTCACATGTGGCAGATGATAAACCGGATATTCCATGAATGAGAGGCCATGCCATCAAAAATTTAAATTTATTTTTTTCCAACTTTTTCAGCTTGTCATGGTGACAAACTGGATTAGAAATTAAGTCAGTATATTATATCTACAAAACAAATTAGCTTCGCTTAGCTTCATTTCTTTCCCACATGCAGAGAGGGAGAAGAGGTTGACCCCTAGTTCTGGTAAATATTCAGTCATTTTTCTACCTCCTTCAGATAGACAGGGTCCTCAGAAGAGCTTCTGTGTAAAGAATCTTTAACAGGAGTGTGGGATTCTTGAATAAGTGGACCTGACCTGCATGCTCTGGAGTACATTGAGGAAGTCGTTCATTCCAGTCAAATGCTGAACATCCTGAAAGATGGCGACCAGCAGTGTAGGTGTAATGGCAATCGAGCGGGTCAGCAGCACACGTGCAAAACGTGACCAACGCAAGTTCAGAAAACCCTTAGCAAACATAAGAGTATACTTGATTATACACAATTTGCATACATATTTTTTGAGCCACATACGAGTATACATAGAATATATAGTAAACCCTAGCTAATGTGCATCCAACAAGTATTTTTACCTCCATAACAAACTGCCCAGAGTATGTACCCGTCATGGTGGAGCTCTGTCCAGCTGCTAAAATGCCTACGGCCCAAATATAAAGGGCAGCAGGTCCAAAGAAACAGCCCAGGACCACCCCCTGAACACAGTGAGACACCCTACTTAACACAAGCACAATAACCAAAGGATTTATCTGTACAACTTCAGAATAATTCACCATTAACTTTACAACATTGCTCTGTACGCAGGTGCAGCTAAAAAAAAAAATAATAATAACAGCAATAATAAAAAAACAGAATATTGTGAAACA